>NW_020955976.1:304243-308303 GCF_003031625.1 Empidonax traillii | reverse complement strand
AGCTAATGTATTTCTCAGTCCTTTGAAAAGTCTTTTAGCTTTGCACCAGGCAGTCTGGGTGCAGTGAACAGTGGTCTTTAGTTCGACTTGGCTTGGTTTGCCTTCGGTCTCATTTATATGTGTCTTCTCAGCCGAGCCTTTCATCTCGATGAAACTCTTCCCGGTTAGTGTCTGCAAGATGCCTTCTCACTGAGGCTGAAACACAGGGTGGAGGTTCTGCCATGCAGACAAGGGATCAAACCATGTGAGGGTGTGGATCAAACTCTTCTGGCACCTCTTGCCTATAAAGGGCAAGTTGTTCCAAAGTGCTTTTTCTTGTTTGTTTGTTTTCTACAGTTGAACTGCTGCAATGTAGTTGCTATAAGGAGCGATAAAATAGTATCTCTTGGAGATGATGAGAGGCTGCCATAGCTTGTGAAGGATTCACTACTTTATTCTGCTATGTAATCATTCTTATAAATGTTTTACATTCTATATTCAAACCTGTTCTTCAGGTAGTCACATTTCTGTCAGCATTATATAACTCTGTGAAATTTTGACTATCTCTGTTAAGAGACAGAAGAGGTGCAAAGGAATCCAACTTGTGAATCACTCTTGGTTTAACCCTTGTTGGAAGGTGGGGAAAGAGCCCAAGGCCACTAGGAGAGCAGTTCAGGGAAGGTATGCAATTAACTTCCTCTTCACTCTTATCTTTCTCCCCTACCAGCACATTTCATGCAGGTGAACACCGTGTGGCATGTAGCAAAGGTCAATTATTTATGATCCAAGGCTTTGACTTCTGACTCAGCACTCTGAGTTGGCATGTAGTTTTTATTGTGCTACCTATAAAGACCTAAGAAGATCCCACCCAGCAGTGCGGTGCAGAGCGCTGAAGGTTTGCATTTTACATTGCTACTGTACAGGCTTTATTGTTGGCAAGCAGCAGTTTATGGGTGGTTGCAAATAGGTATGTTATCCCCCTGATCTGAGGGAAATCTGGCTATACATGAGCAAATACAGTAAATGACTTAGCCTTCTGTGACGTGCATATAAAATATGATGCAAGGCCTGGAGGACCTAGTTTGGTCTTTGTCTTAAAGCTAGTTTAACGTGGCTTTAGTATTTGAGCAGGAAGATGATGCGTTGCCCCACGTGTGCATGGTAAAAATGCATCACAGTAAACCGAAGGGTTTCTCCTGTAACATTCTCCAAAGCTTGTGCTCCAAACACGCAGACACATTTACATGGGTTTTCTAGTCAAAGCTTTGGGACTTGTCAACCTTAAACATGCAGATGAGAAACTTCAGAAGCCTATTTTTAGCAGATAAATTAAAGCTCATTTTGTGGACTAGGTATGTTTTAATGCAATACTTGTGCACTGTTTTTCATAGCCTTACCTGTTTGTGGGGTTTTTTTGTGGGGGAGAGGGGCATTGTTGTGGTGGATTGGGTATTTTTGTGTGTTTGTTTGGTATTTTTAGCAAATGAATAATAGCAGTTAGTGTGCTCTAGCTAGCTGGTTTGGGATATGTCCTTGTTTCCTCCCTGAATATGATAGAGCTATTATACTTTAACTATTGCAAAGTATAAAAAATTTAACACTGAACATCAGACCGGAAAGAAACGTGTCTGATTTGGAAATGTTTTACTGCCATTTGTTATTATCTTGGTTGGAAATGCTTTGCTGTTGTTTGTTGTAGGCATTGTTTCCTCTTTAACGTGATATCCATATGAACCTGTGTGTGTTTGAATCATGAAGCTCTTGTCCTTCAGGGTTTCTCAGGATTTTGCAGTGATGCAGGAAAACAGTTTATATAGTTTAGCTCAAGGTTAGAAACCTTTCAGAGAAGTAGTGATACTTTTTTTAGTTTCTGTGTTTGTGATCTGTTGAGGACAGAGGAGCAAAAGAGAATACATTTAAATGCCTCAAAGACTTTGAGCATATAATCTGTGTGAAATAAAATCAAATCTACTCTTGGGACTTTCAGTTTAAGTCAAGGAATAATTAATTGAAGGTACTAATTGATGAGTTGCTAAAGATGCAGCAAAAATGAAGAGGAAGGATGAGGATTGATTATAATACCTGGTACTCATCTTTCACCCTGCCATTTTTTATATAAGCATTAAGAGAGACTGTCTGAGATACACTGAGGATACCAGGGGGACATCCCTCCATTTGAATTTCTAACTGTGCCAAATATGCTTTCAACATAATTGCACTGAAGGATTTAATAGTATATATAGGAAAAAGAGAAGTACCAGTGATGCCCTCCCCTACCCCTGGTCTCTTCTTCAGGGTCAATACCTGACTAGTATTTTTATATTTTATTTTATATTTTAATATCTCACTTTTTTTTCTTGGCCGCAGTTGAGGCAATAGTTGCCACTACAGACTGCCAAAGTGAGAACCTGCCAGCATGCTTGGAGGATGGTATTGCACTTGTTGCTGCTCCTTTCTGGCTTTCCATTAGGGTGACACTGTCAGTTGCTGTGGAGGCCTGTGTGACACAACCATTCCTAACAGTGCACCAGTACTTCTAATAAAGCTTCAAAGTGCATTTAAAGTATTGTACCAAGACAATCTGTTAATCAGAAGGCTCCTGTATAAAATATATATGTATCTGTCTTCAGAAACAGAACTTGTATAAAAATTTTGGTTTTAACATCTTGCTTGCTTAAAATTTGCAAGAACCGTCATCAAGTGGCAGTGAATTTCTGATTGAAATAGCTGTGCTTCATCATTAAATTCACTGGTAGTGGATATTAATTTGGTGGCAACACAAGAAGTTTGGATGAAATTGGGTAAACTTAAGGAATATTTGTCCTTCATTTAATTGTGTCTTTTAAAATGTTATTTTTAGTAATCTTTTATGAAAACTTTGGGCTTTTCTGTCAAGATCGTGCAATAGAAAGAGGTATTTTTTGGTATTCTGATTGTAGTATAGGTAGCAGAAAATGCGTAATTGTATGGAAATAGCGAAAGTTGTTGGAAGCCACCTCAGTGGTACTATTGCTCTAAGCAAAGAATGACCAAAATGTGGGCAAATTGACTCTTAGTTTTGAAAGCTTTCTGTGTTGTTTTTTCAAGGGATGTGCAAGGCTAAGCAAACACTGCAGATTGATACAATATGTAATTTATTTGAAATGAACATGTTTCAAGATGGATAATAATGTAAACATCTTCCTCTTAAATATGAGAGTTTTAAATGAGCTACTAGCTGTTTGATCTGTATCAGAGCTAAGCCAGATATACAGATTGGCAGCAACTCCTTCATGTGTCTTGGAAGGAGAAAGAAGCCGTGGATATTATTTTTTTAGAATAAAAAGTGTTGCAGCTGGTCAAGCTGCAGTGTCGGTTTGATCTCTGGTTCTGACCCTGCATCATCCAGCCTTTTTCCTCCATCCCCAGTCCTCCCAGATGGCCATGAAGTTGACCTTTGATAGACATGTCTATTGACTGGTAAATGAGAGAGAGCCCGTGTTGTTGTCAGTGAATAACTTCTCTTGCAGCCTCAGTGTATTCACAGAGGCGAGTCTGGCGATGGGGTGATGGCGGAGCCAATTCTCATTCCTGTTTCTATTCAGCTTCTGTTCAAAGAGGAGGAAAAGAGAGACTCTACCAGAGCCCTAGATGAACTTACTGGAGCTGTACAATGAGATCTCTTGTTCCCTCCCAGGAGTACTACTACATGTTTTGAACGCTTGCAGTCCATTTGTCTTTTGCTACAGTTTAAATTCATTAAAGGATTAAATGGGCTGACAGTTGCAGGCAAACCTCAAGGGTATCCCTTCAGCCCCATGTTGCTGTGTGAAAACAGCATATGGGAAAACATGGTTTAATCAAATTATTTGTGTTTGTGATAATCTGATCCTTGTAGATCAGCCAGATCTACAGATGACTTAGCTGGGAGCTGGAAAAGGTTTAACATCACATTTTTTGCTATAAGGCAGTTTGCATTTATTTTGGAGAAGTCAGTCAGATGCTACTTTGCTTTTAGGTCCCATCAAAAAATGTAGATTCACCACAAACCAGTGCAGGGGAAGATATGATATGTAGTAAATAAACACTGGGAAGAAATTCT
>NW_020955976.1:302545-304015 GCF_003031625.1 Empidonax traillii | reverse complement strand
TAGCTGGGAGCTGGAAAAGGTTTAACATCACATTTTTTGCTATAAGGCAGTTTGCATTTATTTTGGAGAAGTCAGTCAGATGCTACTTTGCTTTTAGGTCCCATCAAAAAATGTAGATTCACCACAAACCAGTGCAGGGGAAGATATGATATGTAGTAAATAAACACTGGGAAGAAATTCTGAGGTCCAGCCTGTAATTTATTGCATGAAATTACTTCCCTCGTGACAGGTTTGTGATGCTTGAAGGTGCACTGAGCCTGCCCAAGCCAGCTCAGCGTGGTGTCATTATCTCCTGCAATCTGCATCTGAGCTGGTGTTAACACTTTCCACTCTAACATGGTCATCCTTAGCCCTGTGCTTTCCCGAATGTCCGCTTTTATGGGAATTTAGGCCAATTTCCCTGCTGTTAGTCGCTCAGGCTGAAGTTAGATGGTTTTACTGGGGCCTCTAGTGGTCTCAGACTGCATTACCCAACCAGAGCTGCTGTTTGGAGATGGGGAGGAAGGATTGAAGGATTGCTTTCCTTCCTCCCTTTGGATAGATTTACCCAGCTACGAGGCAAAGGCAGTGCCCTACAGATAATTTATTTGGATTCTAGTGGAGCATTTTACACGGAGTTGGAACTGAATTTGCTGAAGGAGCATAAATAAATGGTAATAAATGGTAACAGAGCGTGAAGGAGGAGATGAAGGTTAGCCTGGAAGGTCTCTGTTTCAGGCAGTGGTCACAGGCTGGTTTCTCTCAGCTGCACAGCTCATTGCTTTTTAAATTAGGAAGTTGTGCCCTTGTTAAGGGCAAAAAGGTAAACTTTACTAAGAAAAGTGTGGAATTAAGGCAGGAAAGAGCAAAGCTGTCATGTAGCAGTGCCAAGACTGCCACAAAAAAAAAAAAAAAAAAAAAGGATTTTCTCTCTAACAAGACAGTTTTGAGCTCTGTGTGAGCAAGCTTGTAGTCTTTCACAGGCCATGGTTCTCCTGCCATCAGACAGAGTGTCATAGATGAGAAATTTGGTCTTTATTGTCAGTGTAAATAATCTTTCTTGATGTTATCTTTGAGCTTTTGTGTAAGTTTTAAAATCCCTTCACTACTGTTTTTATTTGGAAGACTCTCAAACCAAATCTAGCTCAGTGTTATTCTCCTTGTGAAGTATTTTCTAACACTTCCCTGAGCAAAGACTGTGCAAAGTCCAAAGTGTCTGGCACAGAAAAGTGAAATGTACTTGTGATAAGAGAGAAACTTCAGAGTCCCGATTGCTCTCAGCTAAGCAGATCTGAAATAGGGCTCTGTCAGGAAATGCTGCTCACTTTCGTGACTGTGCTGCAAAGGCCAGGCGGCTGCTGGCGCTGGTGTGCGTTTTCCATGGTGTCTGGGTGGCCAACCCTGCTGACTTGGCGACAGTCAGTGTTGTGTCATTGCCACCAGGGTATTTTTTTCTTTTTTTCTTTTTTTTTTTTCCCCTCTTCATTTTTC
>NW_020955976.1:297670-301958 GCF_003031625.1 Empidonax traillii | reverse complement strand
TGTGCCTGAGCAATGACTCAGAGTGAAAAAATAGTGCTCTTGAGCTGCATGCAGGAATGTGGCTTGTTCACATAAAATAAAGGTTGACACTTCCTTAGTTTTGGAAGAAAGCAACTGGCAGTGTCAACCAAAAGCTCCTCTTAGAAGAGGAGGTTTCGCGATTCAGGCATTGCTCTTGCACATCTGGCTGCAGTTCCACCCATGTCAGCATAACATGTAACTTGAGCAGGGGTATTTGGGGTTTAGTAAGTAGTTGTTTTAAATATTACTCGTTGCCATTGTCAAATAAGCAGACTGTTCTCTTTATAAACTCCTTCAGTAGGATTGTCTCTGAAAAGACATTACATGTACAACTTACATGGGTACAGTGACAATGAGTTATGCAAATTATTTAAAGTTGTTGAAACATTTCAGCCTTTCTCTGGGATGAAGTTTTGTTATTTCCTCAGTTGGAGTGGTCCGACTCTACTGTGAGGTGGTTTGCAGCACCTTCTGCCTGTAATTAATGAGGACCTGGAGGTTTGGGTGAAACAGAGAACTGTTGTGTTTGGTGTCTGGGCCAATTGTCAGCCCATTTCCTACAAAAATCTGTGCTGCTTGGTCTTAGGTGTTTCTGTTGCTTCTGCGTTTTATGTGTGCACAGGTAAGTGAATCACTTCTTTGTACCAAACCACAGGAAAACTTACCTGAGAAGTCTTTCCTTGAAGGTAGGACTCAGGAAGGAGAAACAAATCTAACAGGTACAGTTCAGATGAGATCCGTTCTGTATTTTTCTCTCTTTTTTTGGATATGTTGTGCAGAAAACTCCTTGCTCCTAAGCTAACCATCTGAAAAGCAGATACAGGTAAAACTTGGACAAAAATCAGGAGAGGAAGAAAGAACTTGCTCCATACGTTCCATCACAAATTTCCATCTGGTGTCTCATCTTGGCTTTTCTACAAGGCCTTGTCTTCCACAGCATTTTTAGTTCACTGGAGGTGCTGTGCAAACCAGAATCTCCTCATCTGTTTTTATAAAACCCAATGGGAAAAATTAAATTTGGTCTTTCTTTGGAGAAAAGCTTGCTTCGGGGAAGGCAGAGTTTAGAAATGTCAGGGGTAAAATATAAATACATGCAAAATGGAAATAGTCTTTACCCTTTCACATAACTGCATAATAGCTCAAAATAGCCTGTATGGCTGTTGACTGCTTCAGGGCTTTGCATAGCTTCCTACTACTGAGAGGGTCCAGCCCCACCCAGTTAATAACAAACATCAGCTCATGTTTCTTTCTTCTGAGTTCTGGGTCTCCATCTGGTCCTGTGCAGTCTCATTAGCAGAGCTGCTCATGTAGGGTTAAAAGAAGGGAAGACTGCAGACATCTTGCAAAAACTTAGTGCACTGCTTCTAAAATTAGAGGGTTTTTTACCCCGGGACAAATCCACTTACACCAAACAAAATGGTGTTTTATGGATGGGCTGTGAGTACCTGCCTAAGATACCAGAGGGAAAACAAGTGGAGCTGACACTTGCCGCAGCATATTTTCCATTTTTCATTGGAAGGGAATGCATCATGTTATTGAGATCATCTGGAGTTAATTTGAATGAAAAAAAGGACTATTGTGGATTACAGCTAAAATTAATTTAGCAGAGTAAATACACACTAGAAAGGGAAAAAAAAAAAAAAAGAAAACCAACCCCAAGCCCTAGCACTGAATCTTCAAAGAAACTATATAATATAATTAAATGTTAGCTTCTGACTTGGCCTCCCGTTGATTACTACTGGTAGTAAGGACCTGACACAGGAGGGCTAAGTATTCACAAATGCCACTGAAATTGGTAAGTGAACTGTTTAGCAGACCTACAGCACACAGGCTCAAAGCACCTTGTCTTTTTTTCCTTTTGTACATTAAGTACAGGGAAAAGCACTTGCTTTTCTTGGCTTGGCATATCTTTGATTGGGTAAATCTG
This sequence comes from Empidonax traillii, assembly GCF_003031625.1. NCBI lineage: Eukaryota > Metazoa > Chordata > Aves > Passeriformes > Tyrannidae > Empidonax > Empidonax traillii. Next base: position 300,010 of record NW_020955976.1, on the reverse strand, counting down.
AGGCTGAGGGAACTGGCTTTGTTCAGCCTGGAGAAAAGGAGGCTCAGGGGTGACCTCATTGCACTCTACAACTCCCTGAAAGGAGGTGGTAGTGAGCTGGGGGTCGGTCTCTTCTGGCATATCGCAAGTGAGAGGATGAGAGAAAATGGCCTTAACTTGCATTGGGGAGGTTCAGATTAGTAATTAGAAAAAAAAAAAATTTGCTGAAAGAGTGATCAAACACTGTATAATTTGCCCAGGGAGGTGGTGGAGTCACCATCTCTGGAAGTGTTCAAGAGGTGTCTGAATGTGACACTTGGTTTAAGGGCGATTATGGTGGTGCTGGGTTGATAGTTGGACCAGGTGGTCTTGAAGGTTGCTTTCAACCTCGATGATTCTGTGTGAGTTTCTCTCCATTTCGTAATAGTAGAATGATTTGTGCTTGGATTTTTCTCCTTAAATGCACAGAAATGCTTTGGAATTGAAGATTTATGACATTTTATGAAGAAATGAGAAAACAGGGCAATATATTACCCAAGTGTATTTTAGCTCGTTTTCCAATATCGTATCTCTGGCCTCCCAGAGCCCAGAAATTGCCCAAGAAATTGCATGTTACTTGAACTAGGTTCATACAAGTTTAAGCACATATTTTTGCCCCAGTTCAGGTGATTTCATTTTTCTTGCCCAGTGCTGTAAGCCTACAAACTTCATTAATTTGGAATTAATATGGAAATTAATGAGATGAAGCAGTCAGGAGATGGATTACAAGAGACAGAAACATTTCATCTTCTAAAACCCATCCTATCTTGTTGCAGGACAATAGTCTCCTGCAGGAAGGTGTCACTCCCTGCTGATTTAGACTTTACACTCCCAGAGAAGTGGGAAGATGAAAACAGTCAATGCCTTAAAAATCCTAGAAACATCAGCAAGTGTTGGAAAGCTGTATCAGTCTGTGGATGCAATACTTGGGCAATCCCACTTCTGTAGCTGTGGAGCATTCCACAGTGGCATTGCAGAGTTTAATTTTCACTTACTTTGTGTGACCTTGAATAAAGGCTTTCTGTGGGACTGCTTTCTGAATAAGCCTTATGCAAAGTATGACATATCAGAGGAGACAGAGGGGCCTGTAAGTGCCCGAATTATTATGCCTTTGCTGGCTAATGTTTGTTGGCTGAGTGGTGGTGACTGAGCACCAGCAAAGCCAAGCCTGGAGTCATGATGGTTGCTGGGTGGTGGCTTGTCCTGAAGCCCATGGTTACAAAAGTGGGACGACTAATGGGAAGTGGACATAGCAAGGGAAAAAAAAGGTGTGAGATCAGGGTTACATGGGGTAGTGATCTTCATTGTGCTGTTGCTTTTGTGAAAAGGTGAGGGGAAGCGATTTGGAGACCGCTATGATAGCTTGGTGGTATTTTTGTGGAACTCCTCCCCACTTGAGAGGATGGGTGGATGGAGGAGATAAGATCTGAAGGTACACATCTGAAAGATCATTAGCTTTGAGAGGGGTGTGAATAATTTCCTGACTTTTTTCTTCTGAGTCACAGGGCACACATCGGTAGCACGCAAAAAATAGTAAGCATTAACCTCAAGTGGTGTTCTCGGAAAGGATTTGTGGTTACGGGTTTTTTTTTTTGGCTGGGATTTTTTTGGTTTGCTCACTTTGACTGTTTAGCCAGCTTCTTAACCTGGTATTTACATGAACCAAGCCACGTTGTTTGTTTTCAAAACTGGAGCACCCCACGCAGGTGGGCTACTGTGCACAAGGGTTTTCCCCAGTGCAGGAACCCTAACTTAATTAAAGGCTACAGTTTGTCAAATATCGGCGGGACATGGGCTTCTCAGTCACTATTTTTGAAGCAGTTTTCCTGCAATACTTCCTATTTTTCCCTCAGTAAGATTACCTGTAAGACTAATAATAATTCCTCAGGCAACCCAATGTATACCTGAGGAGGATGGAGCTGAACTCCGCATGTATTACATGCAGACAGCTCCTGGTCAGTAATAAACTGCACACATAGGGAGCCCAGGACAGACTTTGTGCAAGTGCAGGTGAATTCCTCAGCTCCTCTGGAACATGCAGCCTTTGGTCAGGCACTAAGCATTGCTGTCTGACATATGAAAAGATTCATTTACCATCACAGTGACAGTGATGACTTTGTGTATACACATCTCTTCAGTTGAAATGGTCAGTGTTGAGCATTTTGGTGTCTTTTCTTGGGGAGGGATGTTCCACCCCTACCCAGAGTTCCACAAAACTTAAGAAATTACCCAGCTGTATATATGAATAGTAGTTATTTGTGTCGTTGAATAAGAAAAGTGGAGATGACAGGGCTCATGATATCTTAGATGAAAACACGAGGA
>NW_020955976.1:243053-297501 GCF_003031625.1 Empidonax traillii | reverse complement strand
AACATGCAGCCTTTGGTCAGGCACTAAGCATTGCTGTCTGACATATGAAAAGATTCATTTACCATCACAGTGACAGTGATGACTTTGTGTATACACATCTCTTCTGTTTTTCAGTTGAAATGGTCAGTGTTGAGCATTTTGGTGTCTTTTCTTGGGGAGGGATGTTCCACCCCTACCCAGAGTTCCACAAAACTTAAGAAATTACCCAGCTGTATATATGAATAGTAGTTATTTGTGTCGTTGAATAAGAAAAGTGGAGATGACAGGGCTCATGATATCTTAGATGAAAACACGAGGAAAAGGAGGTGTTCAGTGCAAATATCCTCTGAAATAATAAGCAAATGTTTTGTATCACATTTGTATATGTAAGGCGGAAAACAGTTTTGGTTCATGGCTGATGCTGAAAAATACAGCATGGAATGACTGAGTCAGGCAGGCTGACACTTGGGATCATTTATTTTGTGTGGTTTTGGGTTTCAGAAAGAGGCCTGCCTGTTATGTGATATTTTTTTTTTTTTTTTAAATTTGGTTTTCACATAGTCTTCTGGAAAGTCAAAGGAGTATTGTGAGAGTGTGTGATGAGCAAATGGAATGATGGGAAGCTGTTCATTCAGCACGTGACAGGAATTTTAGCATAACTTTCCTTTTGTTGTTTGAGCATCCTTAACAAAACCCACATGTGACAGTACAATCAAGTTTCTAGCAGCCTGGTCATGATTTACCATTAGATCAGACGGTCATAAAACGGGAATCAACATGCTTGTTGTTTGAGTTGGCAGGGAAGAAATGGGGTGGTAAAGGAGGAGGGGTACGGGAGACTTGGTAGTGGCGTACCTGTTTCCCAGCCGTGTGGTATCTGTTGGTCCTGTTGCTCAGGAAGGATGCTGTGCCCCTGAACTCAGAATTTGGGTAGAAGGAGATGAGAAAGTTCATATTCATGTAGTTTGCAGAAAGGAAAGTAACTAAAGGACAGGTGGTAAATGATGTCAGGCTCTTGCTTCTATGTCTGTAGGGCTGCAGAAACCACTGTTGCTTAGTCCTGTGGCATTTCTTGTTGGTTTTGTTCTTTTTGCAATTTCCCTTTCTTAATAAATAAAACACCCTTTTGGCTTTGCTTTTAGATTGCCCTGCATTTTATGGAATCTCACCTCTTGCTCCATCATTCAGCAGCAGTTTCCACAGAGCTTAGCACTTCTGCTGTGAATGCTGCATGGTGGTGCTTTCCTGCCTTTCCTTGGTCACTTCATGGAAGAATACAGAAGGACTCCTGACCCAAGTGCAGACAAATGTTTCCTCATTTCCTAATAGCCTAATTCAGAAAGGCTGAGGAGGATCCTCACACTTGTACTCAGGATATCTGTGTCCCATGCCGTGTCTGTTGCAGGCTGAGTTGTCCATAAGGCTGTGGTAGAGAAGAATAGGAATTAGGTCTTTGATGCTTGGAAGTGCCCTTTTGCCTGGGAAGTGTGCCCAAAATCTTCTTGCCATGGCACTGAGACCATCACGGGCTGGAAGGGTGCCTCTCCACTTGCTGCTTGCTTCTGCTGCTCTTCTCTTTGCTGTAAAGCTTGAGGGGTTGGTTGCTTCTGGTGTTGTTTCTGGTCAGCTGGCCTGCCTGATCTTTGTAGAGAGTGTTTTTTGTAGTCTCTCCCTGGGAGAACAAGGTTTAATGGTGTCTTCTGACTACTTTTAAGGGTCTGCTTGGGCCCATGACTGTGGCACAAATTGCTGCTGCTCCTGGAGCTACTTGAGGGACCAGCAACATGGGAGCTGAGTGGGGTGAATGATTTAGGGTTCAATCGTTGTATCGGATTGTTGTGGTATAGCTGCTTCTTTTGAGTTAGCTCATGGAATTGCACAAACAGCTAAGAAATTAAGAAAATAGGGGAAGAAAAAATGAGTTTCAAGTGCTTTAGATGAAAGATTCCTTCTGCCTGCATCCACCATGGTGCCAGACCCAGAACCTTCCTGTGCTTACAGGTCTCCCTGGCACAAGGCGCTGTGACCTGTGGATCTGCAGCACCACACTGGGAACCTGCCTGTGCTTGGGATGCTTCCCTCTGCGTGCTTTTTCTTGCCTTGTCATGTGTAGCTTTGGAAGTTGCATTTAGTCCTTGATACAGTTGCTGCAATAATGTGTTTGTTGTGTGACAAAAGCGGCTGCTGCAGTTGGCTGGCAACAGCTGGGTACCAGAGTCCCAGGAAGTCACAGCTTTCCTCTCAAGCACCTGCAGATCTCAGTCTGAGGCTTTTATTTCACTCCTTTAAAGAGCATTTTGTGCCCCTGGAGGGACGTGAAGTTGACAATTTATGGGCCAGTTTGCACACCAGCAGGAAGGGAAATGGATATTCTAAAGTAAAAATATGAAGTTGAAAAACTAAAAATCATCCTCAAAGCAAATTCTAGTGTGATGGTCAGTATTACTAGCAGAGTAGTTTTAGACTGCAGTTAAGTGGCAACTGCTGGCACAGTATGGATATGTGCACATGGATGAACTAGATTTCAGGGTATGTATTAAGTGTTTGGAACATTGACTACACTGAGTTTGCATTCTCTGAAGCAAAGTACTCTTTTGTGAGAAATAATAAGAAAGTTTATACAACAGTATGATGAAAAGTCATGTTAATAAAAAAAGATCTAGTTGACGTCTGCCATTTCTTGTGAGATGGTGTCAAAGGAGCTGACTGCAGTCTTTTGACTAAGATGTTATAGGTTTAGTTTTTAAATTGATGTGTGCAAAATAACCAGCTTATGTTATTCAAACTTTTTTTTTTGTGACAAAATAAACTAGTTTTTGAAAAAGTAAAAATGAACATTTTACTGGCATGTTTAGATTTTTTTTTCTCTCTAATAGTTTGGTATATTTTTGGTGTTATTTTTATATTGATTATTTTGTATTTTTAGGTACTTCTTTGGCAGATTGAACAGTCTGGACTTTTTTTTAATTGACCCTCCCCTGCCCCCATGTTAATTAAACCAATCCTTTTTTTTATTTGAACTTCTGGGATTTTTTAAGTTTTAATTTCTCTTATTTATTTTTGTTTTCCAGGTCAGATGTACAATTGACTGTAAGTATAATTCTGTGGCTTGCTTTTTATTTTTTTTTATATAACTCTCATTATCTTAATTTCTTTTAAGAAAAATCAGACATTATCAGCAAATTATTAAAAGAAAAAAAAAATCAAAACCAACAAACTTCCTGAAAAAATTTTTTAGAAATGGTAGTTAAAAGTTTAGACTCAATTATTTTAGTGACTCTAATTCCTGCAATGCATTTAAGGATATTTAAAGATATGGAGTTATAAGTACTTTAATCCGTTTGCTTTTCAGTTTGTAAAGAGTTCTGGTAAGATCAAGTACAGGTATAGAAGAAAGATGGTAAAATATGCTTAAAAGCAATAGAAAGCAAACAAACCCAATACAAAAAGCCACCCAAAGTGATGCTTTAATAATTTTCTGAAACAAGTCTAGAACTGCTGTACTGGCCAAGATGACAAGTTATCACGTGGCAGAAATTTGTGAAAGTGCATGCTGATAAGTTCTACCTTAATATTGAACATCAGCTTTATATGAGTTAGCTTTAAATTTTAGGGTCTGAATCAACTCTCTTCACACTTTGGGCTGTGCCACATCAATGCAAAGTTTCTTGCTGTAGATATGACATCTCTTTCTTACTTGTGGGAATACACTGTGAGACTATGAGAACTTTTTTTCCTCATGTGTTGAGGGGAAGAGAGAAAATTGCTTTGCCAGGTTAAACAAGCTTCTGATAATACATGAAAAACACACATATAATGTGTCTGCAAGTTTCTTTAACTCCTTTCAAGCAAAATTACACTGAAAAGAGCAAATCATGATAGCTTTCATCTGAACTGTCTGTAAACCGAAATAACGTGGTGGTCCCTTAATATAAATCAAATAATCTCACAGAAGTTCAGAGGAAAAACCAGGAAAAGTGATAAAAGCAGGAAATGCACGGTGAAATTTCTGTAGAACAAATTGAGAGAACAGAAGTGACTGTGGATCTGTGCATGATACCTATAAAAACAATATCTATCTACTTCTGCAAACGGGAAGCCCAGAAGTTTTGCAAAAACACTTATTGTGTGGTGTTCTTCTTTCAGGCACTGGGGATTGCAGCTCAAACAATGTAACTGCAGAACAAGGAACCAGTAGTAATGATAATATATCAGTAAACTCTGCAAGTGGGAGCAAAACATATGGAGGTGGAAGATGGATCAGGGCTGTTTCACCATCCGATGGGACAACAAGTGATCGAAGCAATGTAACACGTACGTGGTTTGAAATGTGGCTGGGATATGAATCTTCAGAGTGTTTTGTGTTTTTATATTGTGTTAGCATTTTAACCCTCTGAACTGTAGTCCAGAGTGCAAAGAGCATTGCAGGGGCATGGATCCAACTGCTTTACTGGAATAGAGAATGAGCCAAAGAAATCTGTCTGCACAGCTGACTGGGAGTGCAGTTTCATGCTGTGATTGGCTCATGGCCTTGAAATAGTTCTGTTCATGTTAGACTTGGGCCCCCTTCCCTGTTTACTGTGGCTTTTTAGGTTACATCTTCAACAGTCAAACCTCACTGTGACATGTAGATTTGAAATGCATGAGTACCAGGGTACAGCATGCTGTGTCGTGTATCTAGAGGAGAGGTGTGTGAATCTTGCAGCTAGAAAGGCTTCGCTCTTTGGGGTAGCCAGCTTAGGAAAAAAGGACAGCAGGTTGTGTGTTCCAGCCTTGTCAGCACCGTGCATCAAGTTCACAGCTGAGGCAGCACAGTAATCACTACTGCATCTAGATAGTTTTACTCCATGAGATGAAGGGAAACTCGAGGAATTAGAGTAGTTTGGATAGCTAGCCAGGTGTGCCTTGCAGTATGGAAGCATGGAGTGATTATTTGCCCAGGCTGATTAGTGTTTTACAGACACTGGGGTAGGGCAGGGAGAAGTGTGCTTTATGTATTTGTCAACAAATACTCTTGCAGGTTAAGAGATGTTTAATTTTTTTCCTTTCACAGAGTCCAGTCCAGTTTATGATCTCAAGGCAAAATATGTTGGTATGACTTCTGTCATCTTAACATGTTTAGTGAACGGCACTGCTTCGAACTCCTTCAGGATAGAGTATGGATATGATACCTTTGTGGATAGCCTGATGTGCAATGACACCGAAGTAGAAATTACCAACCTGATCCCTGGGACCATGTACAGTTTCACCATATTTGCAGCAGTAGATGGTAATAAGATAGAAGGAGCGCCCTTAAAACTGTATACAAGTAAGTCATAGTTACTTGAAGCCCTGTTTCCAGTGATCTGTACTTTTCTGTGCAGGTCAGGGCTCTACCTACCTGTGTGAGGATTTAAAATTCAATACTGTTGTGTATATATTTTAGTTCTGGAGGCTGGTATGGGCTCATCTCTGCGGATTCCCAGGGGAAGCTCTGGGAGTTCTGACACAGTGGTGGCCTACACTTCTGCTTTGAGGTGTCAAAGGGAAATGAATGCCACTCAGAATAACATGTCTTCAGTTCTCTCTTAGCTGCCCACTGGTGCAGCAGGCTCCAGCAGTGCCTGGCGATGTTGTTGGGCTGCTCCTGCACTCTGAACCATGAGTGGTGGGAAGGGAATGAAGTTCTGATGTGCCTCTGTATCTTCTGTCCGTGCCTGTGAGCAGCAGTTCTTGCAGGCTGACAGATTGTTGTCTTGCCTTTCACAGAGCCCAGCCCAGTTCTTGATCTCAAGGCAGAATATGTTGGTGTGACTTCTGTCAACTTAACATGGAAGGTGAATGACAGTGCTTCTGACTCCTACACGTACAGGATAGAGCTTACAGATGTCCCTATTGAGAACGTGACATCCAATGGCCGCAAAGCAGAAATTACTGATTTAATCCCAGGGACAATGTACAACTTCACTGTATTTGCAGTAGCGGCTGATAATGAGACAGAAGGAGCAGGAAGGTCCATAACCATCTATACAAGTAAGTCACAGTTTCTTGCAGCCTTGTTCTACTGGACAGCTCAGAGCTCTAACTGCTTGAGGGCTAAAATATGAAGATGTTTTATATATAAATTTATATAAATATGATGTCTTATTCATGGAGCCTAATCTGGGGTCTTGAAGTGTGGAAGAAATACATCCTTGCTTTTAAAAAGGCCCAACCAGGCAACCATCACTCACCTTCCTTCCTCTCCATCTTTATGTCCTCATATCTCTTTATATGGGAGATAACTTCTTGACACAAGTACTCTGTGAGACAACTTGGAAAGATGCCCTTCTGGACTTGCTCTTTGTGAATAGAGAAGGACTGATGGGAGGTGTGATGGTAGGTGGCTGTCTTGGCTACAGTGACCATTAAATGACTGAGTTTTAAATTTTCAGTGTAATGAGAAGAAAAAGACACTAGACTTGCTACCCTGGACTCCAGGAGAGCAAAGTTTAAGCTATTCAGGGTGCTATTTAGCAGCCTACCCTGGGGATCTGCTTTTGAGGGCTTAAGAATTCACGAGTGCTGTTCAGTTTTTAAGAACAGCCTTTTAGAAGCACAGGAACAGGCAATTTCATTGTGTCAAAAGTCAAGCAAGTGGGGCAGAAAACCAGCTTTGCTGAACAGGGAACTCCTCATGGAGCTCAAGAGGATGAAATTCTTTGAGCTCTGGAAGTGAGGTCAGGCTTCTCAGAAGAGTTACAGAACTGTGGTTCAAGTATGTGAGGAGAAGACACCAAGGGCCAGAGCTCAACTACAGTTGAAGCTGGCCAGCACTGTTTCAGATAACAAGAAAGGCTTTTTAAAACATGTTTATAGCAAGAGGAATTTCGAAAGAAAACATTGGACCGATGCTTACTAAAGATGGTCACCTGCCTAACAGGAATGAAGAAGAAGCAGAGGCATTCAATGTGTATTTTGCCTCAGTCATTAGCAATAGTGAAAGACAGTGGACTGTCTGGTCCCTGGAGTCAGAGAATCACGAGTACAAGAACAGTGGCTTTCAATTTGTGGATGTTGGAGCTGAAAGGAAACAGTTACATCAGCTGAATGTTCACAAGTCCATGGGGCCTGATGGGATTCATCCCAGAGTACAGAAGGATCTAGCTGATGTTATGGCAGGGTTCCTCTCCATCAGCTACTGAGAGTCTTGGGAGCCTGGGGTGGTCTCTGCTGACTGGACACTAGCCAGTGTTATTCCTAGTTACAAGAAGGGTGTGAAGAAAGACCCAGGAACCTGCAGACCTGTTAGACTACCTCAGTTCCTGGAAAAATTATGGAGAAGATTGTACTGGGTGCTACTAAAAGGTGTTTAAAGAACAATGCAGTCATCAGGTACCATCGACATGGGTTCACAAAGTCCCATCTAACTAATTTGATTTCTTTCTATGGTAACATCATCCACCCTGTGGGTGAAGGGAAGGTGGTGGATGTAGTTTTTCTACTTTTTAATAAGGTTTTTGGTACTGCCCATCACATCATTCTTCTGGACAAGTTGTCCAGCTGTTGGATGAGGGATTTCAGGGTGTGCTGCGTGAAGAACTGGCTGAAGGGCAGGGCTCACAAGATACTGGTGAATGGAGCCACGTCTGGCTGGTGACCAGTCACCAGGACTGTTCCTCAGAGCTCAATCCTCGGGCTGTTCAATGTATTTATCAATGATATGGATGCAGCAGTTGAATGCACCGTTAGCAAGTTCGCTGATGACACCAAACTGGGAGGTGCTGTTGACTCTTGAGGGACAGGAGGCTTTGGAGAGAGATCTAGGTAGATTGGAGCATTGGGCAGTGATTAGTGAGAGGAAATGTAACAAGTCCAAATGCCCCATTTTGCAGCTGTGACAGAGTAATACTGAACATAAGTGTAAATTGGGGGAAAGGTAGCTGAAGAGCAACTCTGCAGAAAGGGATTGGGGAAGCTGGTTGACAAGCTCAGTAGCAGTCAGCAGAGAGGGCAAACCCCATCCTGGGGTGCATGAAACGTGGTAGAATCAGCCCATCAAAATAGGTAATTATTCTGCTGTGTTCAGTGCTGGTGCGGCCTCACCCTGTGTACTGGGTGCAGTTTTGTGGACCAGACACAAGGATGTGAAGGTCCTTGAATGCCTGCAGAGGAGGGCAGCAAAGCTGCTGAAAGGACTGGGAGTCATGTCCTGAGAGGAGCTGAGGGCTTTCATAGTTTGGAGAAAAGGAAGCTGAGGGGTGACCTCACTGCTCTCCTCAACATCCTGAGGAAGGGAAGTGGAGAGACAGAGAGATGCTGATCTCTGATCCCTGGTGTCCAGTGGTAGGATATGTGGGAATAGTTCAGAGCTGCCTCAAGGGAGGTTTAGGCTTGATATTAGGAAGCATTTCTTTACTGAGAGGGTGGTCAAACACTGGAATAGGCTTCCTAGAGAGGTGGTCAATGCCCCAAACCCATCCACATTTGAGACATTTCACAATATTCTTAATAATGTGCTTTACGTTTTGGTGAGGCCTGAAGTGGTCAGGCAGTTGGACTAGATGATAGTTGCAGGATCCTTCCAACTGAAATATTTCAGTCTACTCTATAATTTTCTTATTTCTCTGGATTCCCAGGGGAAGCCTTGGGAGTTCTGTGCTTATGTTTTGGGGTGTCAAAGGGAAATGAATGCCACTCAGAATAACATGTCTTCAGTTCTCTCTTAGCTGTCCACTGGTGCAGCAGGCTCCAGCAGTGCCTGGCGATGTTGTTGGGCTGCTCCTGCACTCTGAACCATGAGTGGTGGGAAGGGAATGAAGTTCTGATGCGCCTGTGTTTCTTCTGTCCGTGCCTGTGAGCAGCGGTTCTTGCAGGCTGACAGATTGTTGTCTTGCCTTTCACAGAGCCCAGCCCAGATCTTGATCTCAAGGCAGAATATGTTGGTGTGACTTCTGTCAACTTAATATGGAAGGTGAATGACAATGCTTCTGACTCCTACACGTACAGGATAGAGGTTGCAATTAAGAACATGACATCTATTAAAAATATGACATCCAATGGCCCCGAAGCAGAAATTACTGATTTAATGCCAGGGACAATGTACAACTTCACTGTATTTGCAGTAGCGGCTGACAATACGACGGTAGGCAACGGAACGTCCATAACCATCTATACAAGTAAGTCACAGTTTCTTTCAGCCTTGTTCCTGGTGGTCTGTGTTTTGCTGTGGGGCACTGGGCTCTGCCCACCTGCCTGAGGGTCAGAATTTAATACAAGTTTTATCTGGGTTGAATACTAAGAAGAAAGGTTTAATGCGTAGGGGAAAAATAATCCTGATCGACTTATTTGTTTCTTTATTAAACCCCAAACTCCCTCATACCCCCCCCCCAACATCGAAACAAAAAATATGCCACAATAACCGAACCAAAAACCAACCAACCAAAACAAAATCCCCTGCATTGCCAACCATACACATGCCATTTCTGTTCGCCTTTTGTATTCTCAAGGGAAGCCCTGGGAGCTGTGGCTCAGTGGTGACCTGTGCTTCTGCTTTGGAATGTCAGAGGAATGACTTGTCTTCCATTCTCTTGTAGCTTTCCACTGGTGCAGCAGCCTCCAGGAGTGTCTGGTGATATTGTTGTGCTCCTCCTGCACTCTGAACCATGAGTGGTGGGAAGAGAATGAAGTACTGGTGAGCAGCTGTTTTTGCAGGCTGACAGATTGTTGTCTTGCCTTTCACAGAGCCCAGCCCAGTTCTTGATCTCAAGGCAGAATATGTTGGTGTAACTTCTGTCAACTTAACATGGAAGGTGAATGACAGTGCTTCTGACTCCTACACGTACAGGATAGAGCTTACAGATGTCCCTATTAAGAACGTGATATCTGATGGCCTCAAAGCAGAAATTACTGATTTAATGCCAGGGGCAATGTACAACTTCACTGTATTTGCAGTAGCGGCTGATAATGAGACAGAAGGAGAAGGAAGGTCCATAGACCAGTATACAAGTAAGGAAATGGTACCTCTTGGTTGCAAGTAAACACTGGCATTTTTACTGAATTGCTTTGCTTTCTTATGTCTCCATCTTTGTTCTGTTTCTTGGTTGGGATGATGTTTTGTTCCAGGTGCCTGTGTGCATGAATGCCAAGTGATCTTCGGTAAAAGGTGAAAGATCAGAGATTGTCTGTCTCTGTGCTTGCATGTGTTGCCTGTAAATCATCTGTTTCACCAGCACTGCTGCTCAAGACTATGTAGAGATTCAGCTGATACAACAACGTGACTTCTTTTAGGCGCTTGAGGACTGAATGGACCCCTTAAAATGCTTCTGGGAGCAGGTTTTCACAGCTTTACCAAAAGATGTGGTATGCAGGGATGTGGTGGCCAGAGTCACAGAGGCTTTTTGTTCTTGAAGATTGTTTTGAGCTCTTTGTAAAGTCTGTGGTCTGAGGTTCCTGAGGGCTGTGACTGTCCCACTGCTTAGGATCACATTCTTGAGTGTGGTGCCAGTCTTGCTGGGTTTGTGTTGTGAAACCTGATTCCCAGACCAGAGGGATAGATAGGAGGAGATGTTTCTTTTGTGTGTAGCTCACAGACACAAAGGGAACAGGCAGTGTCCCTACAAAGCATTTTGAAGCAGTGTGCCCCAGAGCTGCTACTGAGTAGATAAACTTGTCTAAGCTGCCTGAGGTGAGTCTTATCTGCCTGGAGTTGATGCTGAGTCAGGCTTGCAGACACAGCCCCCCAAAGTGTGTCAACTGCTGCACCTGCTCAAGTAGCCGATTTCTTTATGCTGATGTTGGGGAGAGTTTCGACTGAAGGTCTCAGATTAAGACTCAAAGGCGTAATATTGAGTTAACAGACCAAGATCTGCTTACACGCTGCTTCCTTCCCTGATTTCCATCTGTTTCTCTGTCTGCAAATCCACTGTGAAACAAATAATTTTGGCATATGAGTTGAAAGAGAACATCCCCCAGAACTCCTGTGGCTTCTCCAGAGATGCCTCAGCATGAGTGTCTGAAACTGGGCGTTGGTACTGTGGAAGTGCTGCTTGGCTACAAATGATGCTCATTCTATGTGGAACAGGGAAATGTGGCTGTGGCTCTTCTTTCTATATTTCTGTCTTAATACATTGTTGTCTTACCTTTCCCAGAGCCCAGCCCAGTTCTTGGTCTCAAGGCAGAATATGTTGGTGTGACTTCTGTCAACTTAACATGGAAGGTGAATGACAATGCTTCTGACTCCTACACGTACAGGATAGAGGTTGCAATTAAGAACATGACATCTATTAAAAATATGACATCCAATGGCCCCGAAGCAGAAATTACTGATTTAATGCCAGGGACAATGTACAACTTCACTGTATTTGCAGTAGCGGCTGACAATGTGACGGAAGGCAACAGAACGTCCATAACCATCTATACAAGTAAGTCACAGTTTCTTTCAGCCTTGTTCCTGGTGGTCTGTGTTTTGCTGTGGGGCACAGGGCTCTGCCCACCTGCCTGAGAGTTGTAATTTAATACAGCTGCAGGCAGAGGCGATGATTTGATCCTGGAGCTGGATATGGCCAATCTTCCAAGCATGAGATGTTGAGGTGTAGAAGCAGCACTGCCCTGATGCAAAGCTGTTGGTGAAGTTTGCCCCAAGGCTGTCAACAAAGAGAAGAGACATTTCCCTGATAACTAATCTTTTCCAAATTTGGGAAAGGACCATTTGCATTCATTTCCTAGAGGATGGGGGCCTCAGATTTTCATTTTAAGGGGCTCCCACATGGAGCATATTGTGCCAGGGGAACTTGAGTGATTTGGGGGCCTGTAGCTGGGTTCGTGCTACAGCCAGGAGAGTGAGACTCAGGCAGTGCTAGTTCAGGAGAACTGCTTTCGCCATCCAGCACCTTGCCATGTTGAGTATCAAAAGTCTTGATGTGTGGTGTTGGAGGAACTGTTTTGGAGCTGACCTCCAAGGCAGTAACCCAGCCAGGTCATTCCACAGAGTGCATTCGAAAGAAAACAAATGACTGTTGTCATTTGTGTTTTTCTGAAATATCCATGCTTGTATGATCCTACCTTACAAGGGAATTTGCAGAAGTTTCACCTGTGCTGTCTGTCTGTAATGGCTAGTTACCCTCTATTGAAGATGTGCGGAGAATAGGGTGCTGAAAGAGGATTTTTGGAGATGGTCTCTCTGCTATGAGAGTAAAGTACAGGGCACAAGGATTGGAGAAGAAGGGAGTCAGGGTCATCACCTATGTTCCTCTTCTAGTGCTATTTCATCTTCCTTATTTTTGCTGTGCAGAGTTGCACCTCCACTGTCTTTCCCCTCCACTATTCTCTCCTTGTCTACCTCTCTGGATTCCCAGTGAAAGCTGTGGAAATTCTGTCACAGTGATTGCCTCTGCTCCTCTTGCCTTTGCCTGTGAAAGGAAGGTGAATCATGCTTGAGATGGGTCTGCCTCATTTTCCTGTTACCCAGCTATTGGTGCAAAAGCCTCTAGGAGTGTCTGGTGATGTTGTTGGCTGCTCCTGCATTTAGAACCATGAGTGGTGGGAAGGGAATGAAGTTCTGATGTGCCTGTGTTTCTTCTGTCTGTGCTTGTGAGCAGCGGTTCTTGCAGGCTGACAGATTGTTGTCTTGCCTTTCACAGAGCCCAGCCCAGTTCTTGATCTCAAGGCAGAATATGTTGGTGTGACTTCTGTCAACTTAACATGGAAGGTGAATGACAGTGCTTCTGACTCCTACACGTACAGGATAGAGGTTGCAATTAAGAACATGACATCTATTAAGAATTTGACATCCAATGGCCCCGAAGCAGAAATTACTGATTTAATGCCAGGGACAATGTACAACTTCACTGTATTTGCAGTAGCAGCTGACAATGAGACAGAAGGCGAAGGAAGGTCCATAGACCTGTATACAAGTAAGTCTTAGTTTCTTGCAGCCTTGTTCCTGGTGGTCTGTGTTTTGCTGTGGGACACAGGGCTCTGCCCACCTGCCTGAGGGTCAAGATGTAATACTGCTGCAGGCAGAGGTGTGGTGTTTTGCCTGCCTGCAGTCAGAGATGTTTGTGTGGATGAGACATAGCCTTCTTTGTAAAAACAAAGTAAAACAAACACCTCAAGAATAGTAATTGTTGAAGTTGGTAACTAAGGCCGTGACACAATGAAGTCTTCCAGTGAACTTCCTTCCTGGCCTGGGATTTGCATGGGTGCTTTTGTTGCCTTCACTTCTTGGAGGATCGGGGCCTCAGAACATTCTTTTAAAGGACTCCCACGCAGAGACAAATGTGTTGTGCCCAGGGAATTTTTGTGGGCCTGTTGCTGCCATTGGGCTGGGGCAGGAGAGTGAACTTTAGGTAACACTAGCTCAGGAGTGTGCTCATGGCATGACCCAGGCACATAGCTCCTTTGACACCTTCCATCACCTCTGTTCCTCTTTCAGTGATACTTGCAGTTCCTACCTTATGAGGTAGACAGAAACAGGAGATGGTGTCCTTTCACCAACTTCCCTGCAATCTTGTGTCTTTTCTGACCACATCTCTGAATTCCCAAGGAAAATCCTTTGAGCACTGGCATTGTGGTGACCTGTGCTCCTGCTTTGGAGTGCCAGGGAGATGAATGCCACTCAAGATTACTTTCTAGCAGTTCTCTCTTAGCTGTCCACTGGTGCAGCAGGCTCCAGCAGTGCCTGGCGATGTTGTTGGGCTGCTCCTGCACTCTGAACCATGAGTGGTGGGAAGGGAATGAAGTTCTGATGCGCCTGTGTTTCTTCTGTCCGTGCCTGTGAGCAGCGGTTCTTGCAGGCTGACAGATTGTTGTCTTGCCTTTCACAGAGCCCAGCCCAGTTCTTGATCTCAAGGCAGAATATGTTGGTGTGACTTCTGTCAACTTAACATGGAAGGTGAATGACAGTGCTTCTGACTCCTACATGTACAGGATAGAGCTTACAGATGTCGCTATTAAGAACGTGATATCTGATGGCCTCAAAGCAGAAATTACTGATTTAATCCCAGGGACAATGTACAACTTCACTGTATTTGCAGTAGCGGCTGACAATGAGACAGAAGGAGAAGGAAGGTCCATAACCATCTATACAAGTAAGTCACAGTTTCTTGCAGCCTTGTTCCTGGTGGTCTGTGTTTTGCTGTGGGGCACTGGGCTCTGCCCACCTGTCCAAGGGTTGAAATGCAACACTGTCAGGCACAAATGCTGCACACAGCCCACCTGGAGTCAGCAATGTTAATGTGTGGAAGGGGGTTCTTTGTAGGGGGTTTTGCTGCCCTCTCTTCCCTATGGATGAGGGTCTCATCTTGACTGAGGTGAAATTAATCTGTCCCAGAGTGTTTTCGAAAGGGCTCTGTGATGAACTTTTTGAGAGAGTTGCTGGTACTCTGTAAGTGCTGCTTGGCAACTCATAACCTCAGTGTGTCTGGAACATCGAGGCATGGTTGTGCCTCTCTTAGTTTAGAGAGACCTTTCTTCTCGGTGTTACTGCTACGTTAACTTTTTTCGTATCTTTTTGTATCTAGTCATAAGGTTGCAGTTTTTTATTCTGTGTCCCAGAAGACTCTCACCCAAACTGACATGTTGTAGTTGCTGTTTTTAAGGATGGCTACTGCTATGCTCTTAATGCACACAGCTTATATTCGTTTTCTTGTTTGTTGGCCGCTAAGAGTTTTACGTAGTTGTATGCGGAGTTAGTGTCAGTCTGCACACTACTCTAAGAATGTTCTTTGAGTAATATGTTAAAGGGTTGAACAATATTTTGAAAACGTTGCAGATCTTGACAGATACTCAGCCTAAGTTTTCCCAGTAACCCTGTGTGTAGAGGAGTTGCAGAGCACAGAGTAGATCTGTGTACTTAGTGTGGTAAATACTTGTCTTTCTCTCGGGGTAACGAGTCCTTGTGTAGGCAGTAGATGCCATGTAGGCATCTTTTTAAAAGTGGAAAGGAAAACTGAAATTTTACAAATATTTATAGAAATAACATACAAATAGTCAGCTTTTTCTATTAAGGACAACTCTAGATTTATTACTCCTCTTTCTTGTTATTCTTTTTTCTTTTGGTAGAACCTGCCTCAGTGAATTCATTTCAGTGTGAACCAGTGGCCAAGCAGCCTTTCCTAATGCTGAAATGGAAATGTCCTTCTGGTAACAGCTCTGGCTTCAAAATTATAATATCTAATATAAGTAATTCAGTGAAAAATGAAGAAGACGCTCCACCCTGCATGGGAGAAGGCTCAGAGGAAACCTTCAAAACAAAATCTTTAGATTATTTCAGCACCTATAATGTTACTATCATAACTGTTTCACATGGTTCTGAAAGCTCTCCAGTGTATGGGGTGTGTCACACGAGCATTACCGGTAAGCATTAAGATTTGAGAATGAAAGATATTTGTAGGACAAAAATATTAACTTCATGGTTGCAGAATGTCAGACTTGGTATGCAGTACATTATCAGCCTACAGATTATGAATAAAACACTACATTAATCCAAAGTCTAATGTGATGCATGATAAATATGAACATTATATGAACAGCATCAGTATTACAGAATTTTCTTGTTTGGAAAATTTTTATCAGTCCTTAACGTGCTAAAACCTATTTTTGTTGATAGACCCACCTCATCCAAGTGAAGCTCCTTCAGTCAAGGTAGTCAGTCACAGCTCGTTGTCTGTTGAATTCTCGGATTTTGATTCATTGTATGGTCCATTAAAAGCCTACGCAGTAATGATCACAACAGAACAAGGTAAGATGTTATGACATTATCTTTAGCTGTGTGAAACAATTTATCAGATGGCATTATGTTTTAGACTCTAAACAGGTGTTAAATGGACAGAGAAAAGGCTGACTCAGTATTTTCAATCACCTTTCAAAAATCATGTTTGCTTTGTCAGATCACTCCTTGTTTTCAGAATGCACATTTTCACTCCGTCTTTTCTTTTCTGACTTATCCTTGTACATAAGTCTCATATGTACTGCTCCATGCTGTTGTCAAACTGATTTGCCAGTGATTCCCTTCCTCAAGATTGTGTAGTATCATTTCTTTCCCTTTCCCCTCCCTCCCCCCTGCCCCCAAACAATTGTCAGAGCAGCTAACACAAGCAGCTTTGGAACTTGCAATGTTTTTTCCCTCCTTTCTTCAGCTGGAAGGTGTCTGCAGTAAGATCTTAAAAAGAAGAGGGCTTTCCTCCTGATTTTACTTGAAACTGGTGTCTTTCAAGCATCAAAAGTGAGAAATATCTTTAGTTGGTGAATGTCTAGTGATGAATCATTAAATTAAGAAACTTACCCTTGCAGCACAGTTTCCAGTTGAACAACTTTTCATTTCTGCCAGTGCACTGAAGGAATAAAGCACCTGATGAATATAATCTCTGCCAAGTGGGATTTGACATTCATGCTTATGCTTTGTCGTAACACTGGAAATTCATCTTTTGGAATTTTGACCGTAGATCTTTCTTCTATGGTTTTCCATACAATACCTGTCCAAGAAATGTGTGTGTGTGTATGTGTATATATATATATATATATATATATATATGGTATAATTAGGAAACTTCTGTACTGATGATGTATGTATATGTATATATATCCCATCAGGGCAGAAAATTCCTATTTTTCACACGTCTGTTCAGCTGCCCCAGAGTTGCTGGTTTGAATGCCAGTCTCTTGTATGCAGCTCTGCTTGTACTTTCAGCCAATTCTGGTTAGTTGTGATGAGATTCGGTGCGTTCTTCTTTAATTGTAAGGTATTCAAGAAGGAAGAGAGGAAGATTGCCTGCCTTTACAGTGTAGAGTGCTTTTATAGGAGCAGAAAATAGCCTTACAGCCAAGCACTGCTTCAGCTGTATGGTGTTGAATTCGCACAAATATTCTTGAGATGTGTTTCTCTGTTCTAAAACAAACAGCATTGCCTTTAGGAGAGAGAGAAAGAGAGGGGGCTTTATTCAGTTGGGTAAGGAATAGTGTCTAAGGCTGTTTTAGGGTGATATCTGAGATATCCACAAGGTGCTACAGGTATAACGTGGGATGTACATCCTGTTGGAATTGAAACTAGGGACAAGACAGGACATAAAATGTATCTCAGGTAGTACTGAGCACACATTTCAAGGCAACTGAGTTAATTACACCCTAAGCTGCTTTTAATGAAGCCAAGCTAGTGCTTTAGAAGAGTTGTCTTGCACCCCGATGGGAGCTTTGCTGCTGGTGGCAATGAGCCACCAGCTCACTGGTGGCAGATCAACCCTTGTTCCTAGAGAAGTGTGCAAAACTTATGAGAGTTTTTCCCCCCTTTCAGAGCTCCCTCAAGGCTTCTCCTTTTTAAAGATGAATTCAATACTATATCTGCTATTAGAAGGAGTTTTTAGCTTTGGAAAGGCAGTCACTAGAGAGCAGTGTATGCAAACTTCAGTCAAATGAGCGAGATTCTTCCTTCTCCCTCAACACTATGAATATTTGTGTCAGTTTGCTTGCTCTTGAGTTGTTGGACAACTGGTAGATTGAGTTTGTTTATTACCTTTTAGGTTACAAGTGCCTCAACTGTGTAATTGCTTCAAGTTTCTAAGGTTCATCTTCTATAACAGATAATGTAAAGTGGTGCTGTTCTGCAAACGGTGTCCTGTTGGTCACTGCTCCCTGTGGCAGCCTATTTTTAGTCTCCTGAAAAGGAAACTGTTCTGATCACCATTTTGTCCAATGCTTATCTATGTCAAGAAAAGGCAGAAATTAATTCTTTCATTTCTTAGGGTTTAGGTGTGAGACTTCTTGTAAGATAGAACAAGGAACAAGGTCAGGACAAGTTTAGTGTCATCCTGAATGAGGCTTGAAGCTGCTGGGGTAGCACAGTGTTACCAAATACCAATTGACTTTTTCTACACCATTTTCATTGTAGTCTCTACATATGATAGTTGATAGAACTTGTATGGATATAGTGAAACATGTCCATGGGGCACCAAGTTGCACCACTAATGTACCTTTTACACAGAAACTCCACTCTAAACTCAAAAGCAGATTGAAGCAAGTAACACCGGGAAGTAGGGAGGTAGGGCAGTAGATTGCACTGCAGTAAAAGAGATTTCTGAAATTATCTGTTGCACTCAGCCTTTCATTTCAGGCAGTACTTGTGGAGTAATGTCAGCTGTGGTTAATGCGATCATCTCAACCATTGTGCCAATTGATGTAAAACCAGTGGATGATGTATATACCACATGTATCCTTGTTTTTTTCCTGAAGGTTATGAGTCTTTGAAGTCTAAATTGAACAACACGTACAGAGATTTCAAGAAGAAGAAGACAACTACCTATGTTACATATGTCATAGAAACAGAGCAGGCAGAATCACCTTCTTTCCATTCTCAGGATGGTAAAAACATCGTTAATGTAGGCAAAGGAAACACAATGTATGGCTACGAAAACGGACCTTTGATTCCACTTCTTTCATACAGGTATTTATTTCAAATCACTGTTTTGTTAAGCTTTCTGCAATTGAAATCTGAAAGATCAGCTAATGAAAAAATTACAGTTCTTGCTTAAGGCTGTTAAGTGTACCTATAATGTACCTGTTTTGTTTTCTTTTTTTCCTTTTCCCTTTTCAACAGGGCATGTGTTGCAGGTTTCACTAATATAGCCTTTATGGCCAACGTGATTGAGGGAGAAGATAGTTATGTATCATTTTCACCCTGTTCTGAACCGGTTTTACTACCCCAGGATCCAGGTATAGTTAAAGTCAAATATAGGACTGGTGGCTTGGCACATACACAGCGTGTGGAGATTCCTGAGTTATGGCAAGGTTCAGAATATCAAAACACCCGTTGGTTTCTCTGTGTGAAATGTTTCCAGCTTTGCAGTGACACTGCTCTGTGAATTCATACCTTGCTAGTTCTGCAGGTGATCCCTTTTTAACATGTACGACTTCCACTGCAAGAGTAGCCAAATGTTGTGCTACTCAAAGGGATTGGATGGCACAGTGAGACTTTGGTATAGCAACAAGGAGCAAAAAGAAACCGATGTTCTAACAGTTCTGGTAAACTAGAAGCAGGTGTATTGGAATGCAGGTAGTGGTCCCTTGATCCCAATTTTTTATTAATTTATCATATTTTTATTACTCTTACTGAGGTTTCAATAGTGGTCCTGCCAAAGGACATGGGAAAGACAAGGCATTTAGTAGAGTGGAGCATGCTCTGTCACTTGTAAGGTTTTGCTGTAGTATGTTGATTGAGTTAGATCATTACTGAAGAGGTAAATCAGTAATGAGTAATACTTGTTCTCTTTTATCAGGTGTTATTGCTGGAGTGGTTATTGGATGCCTTTTGGCTATATTTGCTGTAGTCGCTATAGGGGGTTTCATATTCTGGAGAAGGAGGAGGTAATGTATGTTTATCATTGTTGTGTTGAGGAACAGCAGTATTTCACTTCTCTCTCTCTCTGTTTTATACACCTCTGTCATGATGCTTCAAAATACATCGTATTAAAAATGTTGTTTGTATGTTACAGATTAGAATTGCAGTATCAAACCAGTTGTTAAATCACTTTGTTTAACCCCATAGTTACAAACTGATGAGTTCAGAAGAGCTAAACAAAGTAAATCGTAGTTGATAGAATAGAATCATAGAATGGACTTGGGTTGGAAGGGACCTTAAAAATCATCTCATTCCAGTCCCCCTGCCATGGGCAGGGACACCTTCCACCAGGCCAGGTTACTTAAATCCCTATCCAACCTGGCATTGAACACTGCCAGGGCTGGGGCATCCACAGCTTCTCTGGACAACCTGTTCTAGTGCCTCACCATTCAGGGGTGCTTATGAAGTCAAACATCACGAACTGTTGTGCTAAAAGGCATATGTAATTCTATCTTTTAGATGGTTTGATTTTAAGTTTTCCATGAATGTGCTTTTTAACTCCCTGTCACAAAGTTCCATTTTGGAATTTCCAGAAGCTGATGGGTTGTCTAAGGTTTAGCTTTTCCAAATAATCTGGGATGTAAGAGTCCACAAAGGCTCTTTTCTGCTTCTCATCATGTAGTAAATCTTTTCTAAAGAGTTAAGTAAAGAGTTAAGACTTAAGTAAGGCCCTTAGTCCAGTTTTCTTAGCTTCTTTGATTAACTGCTGTTGTTTTCCAAATTGTGTCCAATAACTGTGTACAATAATGAGAACATTTGTTTTCATTCAACAACCACTTTCAGTATGACTGAAAATCATCACTGAATGAACACTTACTGTAGGGATTCTGATATCAGTAGCAGTTCTCCTGAGATGTTACCTAGCAGTGCAGATCCCTCAGATGTACTTATTCCACCAAAATATGTGCTTTTTGTTCAGGATTTATACTGTGGTTCCAACAGAAAGAAAAAATCCCCTTGAATGGCATCACCAAATAAAGGATGAAGTGTAAGGTTTGTCTCAGGAGTTTGGTTTTTTTTTTCACAGAACGAGATGCTTTAAAAGAAATTGTTTTCAGCAGGCACAAGAAATAGCTGTCATCAGAAATCTCATATGCATTCCATTAAATTCTACTGTGAAACTACTTTGTTGTTTTCTTTCACCTTACAGGAAAGATAAAAGAAATACTGAAGTGTCTTTTTCTCCAATTAAGTAAGTTCATTGTCCTTTCATATGTTGTTTTCTGAGATCAAGTGATATTTGCAATAATTGCAATAATTACTCTGAACCCAGATACTTGTTTTCTGAGCAGTTTTATATGGAATTTTGAATTATTAATTCCTCAGGGAATATAAAGAGCCCAGCCTGCAGACTAAAAATAATCATATTGATCAAGACTTCTAGAGCCACTTAAGAGATTTGAGTGTTCGCTTCAGGAATCACCATTAGACCCACAAATGCTGCACGTGATTTTGAAAAAACAGGATGTTTGAATGAAACACAGGCTTTGTGCACATTTAGGGAACAAACCAAATTGTTGCTCAAGTGCACATAGGCAAAATGAGCCCTGTGACCTGCATGTTTTCTATTGTTTGTGACTGCTGTGTGCTGAGCCGTTAATTCAGATAATGTTGTGATTGTAAAAGCTGGCCATGGGGGAGTAGCCATAATATATCAGAAGTCACAGGCAGTGCAATTGAACCACATTGTTGGTTTTTGCACCCATTTTTGTGCTGATGGAAAGGCATGGCCAGAGCGTCCCATGAAATCCCACCTGTGTAGACTTTGATAGATGACATAAAATATACCAGACAGTGGGCTCAGTCTAGTGGGAGTAAGTGACTGACTGACGCCTTCTGCAGTGTTTAACTCCTGAGGGATGTACTATTCTCTCCTTGGTTTAACAGAGCAGTTATATGCTATGCTTGATACCCTGTCCCCTGTAAATGCACAGTTTTGTGGCTGCAGCTAACAGTCATGCTTTAATTCTTAGATTCACACAGTGAAAAATACAACTGCATGTGTCTAATCAGCCTTTTTTTCTTCCCCCCTCCCTCCCCTGAAGGGTCAAGAAGTAAGTAAAGCACACTTTCTAACACATTAACTGAATTAATTCATGGTTTCTTGACCTAATGACAGTTGCTGATAGATGGCTTTTCTCATTTTAGATCAAAAATGATTAAAGTGGAGAACTTTGAGTCCTACTTTAAGAAGCAGCAAGCTGACTCCAACTGTGGATTTGCAGAAGAGTATGAGGTATGTTCCTCAGTGGAGAGAACTTCGTGACAAATATTTTTTGAAAGTCAAATCAGCTTTCCTATGGAGCATACAGAAGGCTTACTGAAGGGAAAGAGGAGGATCCTTTATTATAGAGACTGTTAAACTGTATGTGCAGCCTTCCCTTCCCCTGTGCAGCTACAAATTCAGTTGAAGTGCATGGTAAATACTTCATGTCCTGAATTACCATCACTACCTGTGAGCTTCCAGCATGGCCTGCTGGTCAGACCTCTCACCAGACAGGACCTCCTGAGTCCTTGCCCTGGTCACACGGCAGGGTTAGCCTGAGGGATGCTATTTAACTTTTGCACTTCTTTTTTCTCATCTTAGAGGGTTTTTTAGTACACAGCAAGACAGGTCTCTTGCTAATTTCACTGACTTCTTCAGTGTGTATGTGTGATTTGCAAACCACACCTGTGAATAGCTCAGAGGAGCAGTCAGAGAAACAGCAATTATGATTTGCTTACTGACCATAGATATTTTTCTATGACACGTGCTAAAGCTCAATTGTCCCGAGGTACAGAGGACAGGAGGGAAGTGTCAGGAAGGATTCTGCGTTGTCATGTGTGCTGTTCAAGAATTAGGGTTTTTTTCTCATCTCCTTGAAGTTTTTAATTGACTTTATTCTTCAAATTCTTTCTGGGATTGTACTTTTTAGGCTGGTGTTCCACCTTGCCTTCCTTCAGTCTGTTCATGATGTGTTTGCTTCCTTTCTCCCTGCAATGTCTGTAAAGCTTATGCAAAGTAGTTCAGTGTCTCGGGGCCAGAACTAGTGTGCCATTGACATCAGTGTTGTGTTTTGGCAAAACTGTTTCCAGGCTTTCAAAGCCCATCTCTGGTTTTTAAACACACTACAATTCCTACATTCTGTATTAATCCCTTCTCTATCAGGTTTGCCACTGTCACCCTCCCACCCTGTAATAAGATGATTTTTTATTGGCATTTATCCCAGTTTAACATGTTTGCTTTTACAGCACAGACCAGGAGTGTTTGCTTGGTGTATTTGTTTGTTTTTCATGTGTTTCTGTGTGATTCTGAAACCAGGACCAGGTGCTCATGAATCCTTCTTTTATTGTAGGAACTCAAGTCTGCTGGTGTTCATCAGCCCAAATTTGCTGCTGAACTACCTGAGAACAGGGGAAAAAATAGATACAACAATGTCTTACCATGTGAGTTACTCTCTTTGGTTTTGCATCTTCTATTGCTCGAATGTTTAGGTGAAAACCTTGGGTTTGGCTAATCTGGCTCCAAAAGTACCCAGAGGTTTCAAGTGTTTTCCATTTCCAAATGACTGAATTTGAGCTGCTGCTTTCCCAAAATCACTGTATAAGCAAACCTGAAAGAGTTTTCCCTCAAGGATGTTTCTTAAGAAAATTCCTTTAAAGAACTTTCCCTTAATTAAATAACTGTCATTTTCCATTCGTGAGAAACTTGCAGTCCAGGTTGGAAACACAAGAGGATAACAGTTGGCCACAGACAGATATACAGGCAGAGCTATAAGAAATGCAAGGCCAACTTTGCAGATGAATGAAGAGCCTTAAGCACTGCCAAGCTGCCCGTGGGCATCCCAATGTAGCAGAGTGTAAGAAGGAATTGAGAGGTGAACAGTGATGGGTACTTACGGATGCTTTGGAGGAAAAACATCAGCTGCAATGGCAGCAGGAGACAAATTACTCTTTTTTTATGCAGTAATTAAAACTAGTAAAATTTTATTGGATTGAAAATATATAAATAGGCAAAACCATACCATGTTTAACAACTGAATAAACTGTGTTGAGTATTCTGAGTGTTTAGCCTGGCCACTCATTTTTCTGAAGGCTTTAATTATAAAAGTACTGCTAGTTATGATTCCCAAAGTTCTGTTCTTATTCTTAAAATGCACACTGTTCCAAAACACCTCTTATTTAGAAACCATGCATTAGATAAACAGTATTTTGGTGAAAGGTTCCAGTTACAAAATTCATGATTGTCTTTTCCTTTTTTCTTTCTGCAGATGATATTTCTCGTGTTAAACTTTCAAATGAAAGCCCTGGATCTGGTGATTATATTAACGCAAACTATATGCCTGTAAGTTGCTTCGTTAGCTGAAATGAAATATAATGTTTATTTTTCTGATGTAGGCTTAGCTCTTAATGATGTTTAAAATCAGTTTTTATGTCTCACTGATGCCCATTTGTGTGTATATATATATTGATTTTGGTTTTTTCTTCTTAGGGCTATAACTCAAAGAAGGCATTTATTGCTGCACAGGGTCCTTTGCCCAATACTATAGATGACTTCTGGCAAATGATTTGGGAAAAGAATATCTACTCTATTGTTATGTTGACAAAATGTATGGAACAAGCTCGGGTATGTTTTTATCAAAACTGAACTGTCTCTTGAAGGCAGCTGGATCCCTTTTAATTTTGTAGTAGTTTGAAGACTGACCACTTTCTTTTAACAACCACCCTCTTGGTGGAAGACTATTTTCTAAATCAAACAGGCACAACTCCTTTTTTAGCTTTTTCCCATTTTCATATTTGCTGAGTATTGGAATAGATTGCCTCAGGAGAGTTGTGGAATTGCTGTCTTAAAGGGTGGGTTCTTCTCTCTAAAGAATGATTTTGGTAGAGCTTCTCTTGCCCTGGAATAGCTCTTGAGAAAGGTGACATGCTTTCTAGCTCTGCTTCAGGTGGTGTATTATTTAAAACTAAGAGTCAGTTGCCATGTGTCATGTGTCTAACTTTTTAACTCTGTTCTTAGACAAAATGTGAGCAGTACTGGCCAGACAAGCAATCCAAGACCTATGGTGACATTATAGTGACAATGGTCTCAGAAATTGTCCTTCCAGAATGGACAATAAGGGACTTCACTGTAGAAAAGGTAAGTACTGCCTTGGTTGTTAGCTGTTAGTATATAAAATAACCCTGTGCTTATGCAGATACTTGTAATATCTGCTGGAATGAACAGTTAGCCCCATCAGCAAAGAACAATGCAGCAGATTTTGTAACAGGCATCTTCACTGAAGCTGACCTTGGCCCAGTACATATGGCAGGAAACCCCTACTGTTGCTCCTCTGAAGCCAGTTTTCATTGGCTTGTGGGTTTGTTGTTTGGTTTGGTTTGTTTTTTAATGTATATTCCCGTAGTCCAACACACCAGAGAGCCACACGGTGCGGCAGTTCCATTTCACCTCCTGGCCGGATCACGGAGTGCCAGAGACAACAGACCTTCTCATCGACTTTAGACACCTTGTTCATCAGTACAACAGTCAAAATCCAATTGACTCTCCTACTCTGGTGCACTGCAGGTAGGAAGAACTTGTTTCTGGTAGACATGCTTTTTTATGATCAATTTCTTTTTTTTTTTTTTTCCCAATGGGATTAAAAACAAAATAAGTTTTTTGCTTCAAGACATGGGCCGAATTAAAACCTTTGCCCTGTGCTTCAGAAACTATCAATGCTACGTACGTAGCAAAGTAAGTGATACAAAATTTCATTAGAATCTCTCCTAGCCTGGAAAACTTAGCTGAAAAAGTTGTCCTTTCAAGTGCTTTTCAATACAATCTTGTGTGAGTGCAAGGCTGAGGAGCCCAGAAGCACATCTGTCCTTCCGCTCGGTGGTGGTAAGAGCCACCCCTTTGGGCTGCCAAAACTTTTATTGCCTGTGCCACTGAAATAATAGGAGGCATCATACCGGTTTCACTGGATTTTCATCAGACCAGCAGGTGGTTGGTAGAAAGCAGTAGGAGCAGTAAACAGCCTCCCTATGTCATTGCAGTGCCGGTGTCGGGAGAACGGGGACGTTCATCGCCATTGACCGCCTGATTCAGCAGATGGAAATGGAGAACACCGTGGATGTGTACGGAGTGGTGTACGACCTCCGCATGCACCGGCCCTTAATGGTGCAAACTGAGGTGAGGCTGGCTTGGGCCCGGCAGCACGTTCTTCAAGTGTGCTTAATAATCCAGGAAGCGTGGGCTCAAGATGTAGCTTAGAACTACAGGAAGATAAGATACTAAGGAGTTAAAATTGCCCTTTATTTAACTTCCCCTCCTTCCTTCTCTGTCTCTTCCCACAGAGGTAGTCATAGCCAGGGGCCACCATACATCCAAGCAAGAGTACTTTGTAGGACTGGCATCTGCAGCTGGAAGGAATCAAATCCCAAAGCAGACTTTTTTTTTGCAGCTTGTTTTACCCGTGTGGGTTTTGTCCTTTAGCTGTAAGCCAGAACGATCTTGAGTCAGGTGGTCTCGACGTGCATCTTTTCTTTTGTGGTCTGCAGGAATACAAGTTCTCCTGCTGAAATTATCACTTTGATCCAGGAAGGTGTATGAACTAACTCAAGCTGATTTGAAAAAGGCTGTAAAATCTCTATTGTGAAAGTTTTTTAGGAGGGCATTAGGCATGACAATAAACTTGATCCTAGTTTTATATGGGGATGATGGTCAGATGACATCATGACGTCCCTTCCAGCTCTATTTTCTATGAACTACACACACGAGTTCTAAAAAATACTCTGTGATAACATTCAGTGCAGTGCCAAAATCTACATTCAGAGGCAGAATTGCTTTGAAAATCAGAGGTTTTCTAGAAATGCATTACCTTCTCTTTTTCTCCTTATCAGGACCAGTACGTCTTCCTAAACCAGTGTGTTATGGATATTATTAAATCCCAGAGGGAGAAGAAAACTGATCTTATTTACCAAAACATGACAGCAATGGCAATCTATGAAAATTTCACACCTGGGCCAGGCTTCGGGAAGGCCAATGGCTACCACACATAGTCCAGCAGGAATGCAGTTTCCCCAGGACGTGTTACCTGCCCAGAGGAAAAGGAGGTGTTCTACTCATGTTTTCTGGGATTGTGTGCACTGTCTCATGTCTGGCTTCTCCAGCTCTGTCTGCATTCAGAGGAGTGCTGTACAGGAGGAAAAACACAATGCTGGCAGGAGCCGCGGGTTGATGTTAAAAAGAAAAAAACAACACAACACAAGCAAAACTATTTGAAGTTAACAGAGGAATCTTGCTTTTTTTCTTGGGAATTTAACAGTACTGATAGGTGAAATAGCATTTGCAGTATGAACAGTGAACTAGAATTTAAATATTAAAATAATAACACAAGCTTTTTATTACGATTTTATATGATTTCATTTACAGACACCAGGCTTGTGAGCTGTCTTAATATATTTAATTATAAGTTTCAGGAACATATTTTATCTACTGTATCTGGTTCCTTAGTTAATAGATATGTGCCTCTGTGATCTATTTTTGTTGTGTTCCTTTTTATTTAAAAAAAAAAGGAGTACAAATGGCTCCTTCAAATGGACATTTATACTTGGAAATTGTGCCTTTTCTAGTTGCTACTCTAGGAAAAAAAGAAAAAACAAACAGCAGAGATTCTATTTTTGTATGAAACTCTTAATGAGAACACAGATTTTTAAATAAGGCTTATGTCAAACTTTACTGTAGTTGCACTGTTGGCAGGACTCTCCAGAAGTTTGGAGGTGAGCTTTGTTTTCGCATTTCACCATAAATATCCCCTGCCTTAATGTTTTGGTGCCTCTGCCAGAGGAAAAGGAGTGTGGTCTGTCACTCCGAGCTTTAACTGTAGAAAAAAAAAACAACAGAGAAAGTGAATCTGTGAATGTGTGTGCGAGAGGGTGTGTGTGGGTGTGTGTGAAGGACAGAGTAGCTCCTCCCTGTTCCTGGCTGATATTTCTGTTTTTATACAATTTATAATGATTTATTTAAAGGTGCAATATATGATTTACTGAATAATGCTCACTCTATTCTAATAGAGTTTTTCTCAGGTTGGTGTCTTTTTATCATTGTTGTTGTTTTTTCCTCAAATATATAAATCTGTGAAAATGTTGAAACTAAGGTTCCAAGTGTTCAAGCACTCCCAAATGATTCACTGGCTTTACTGTTTCTACCAAAACACATTGTACAAAATTCTGCTGTAAAGACAAATTTCTCAGTTGTTTTAGCCATTCAAGACTGAGACACGTCTTACCTGCCTGCATCTCATTGTTCCAATGCAATTGTTTTATAATTACTTGCAATGTACTGCTGCTGTTGTTTTAACTGGTCCTTTCAGAAACAGAACAAGCAAGCAGAAATCCTCCAGTTGTTGATTTCACAGGTCAAGGATCAGATTGGATTTATTGTGCTGGTACATAACTGTTAGACTTAGGAAGGCATTATCAATGAAGGACTTAAGTAGCTTGGGGTGGGGGGAGGGTGTGTTTTTTGGTCTTTGGATCATTGCACTGGTTGCATTGCAGATGAATATGAAGTTGATGAATAATGCTATAGAATAGCTATAAAGAGGTGAAAAATCTTATGAAGGTTTAATAACCAGAGTCCCTGGAATTCTGCTGCTTTTTTGTTGTTTTGGGGGTTTTTTTCTTTGTTTTAGTAGACTTGTCAGAAAAAGCTGCAGATGCTGAGAATGTATGTGGCTTTACAGTGGAACCTGGCAACCTCACAGGATCCAATGTCAGCTGAAGGAAAATGTAGGAATTCCTGGTGCACAACTGTAACTTTACAAATATCCTGAGGAATTCTTTACAACCTGTTGTGAAACTGTGGTGTGCTGTGTCAGCAAAACTAGAGAACTGGCCACAGTGCAGTTCAGCTTTTGGTTGGTTGGTTTTGGAGTTTTGTTTATTTTGGTTAAATTTATTATATATGTATATTTTTTTTTAGCAGCCACTTGTGGGTTCTTGAATATGTTTTTCCTGTCTTTCTCTGAAATACTTTTAAAAAAAGCCAACAAAACAAAAAAAACTACCATGAGGTTAATGATCCTGCCAGCTCCATCCAAGCTGGCTGTCCACAAAGTGGATCTCTTACCGATATTCTTCCTAAGCTGCTGTCAGTTGACAAACAAAGATAAACCACTTGGACCAAACAGAACCATTCCAAAGGAACTGGGAGGGAGGAAAGTCTGCCCCTTACAGTCATGTTTGTTGTTATTTTTGTGGGTTTTTTTTAACTCTTACTCTTTTAGTTACAGCACATCTGTGCAGAGCACAGAGCCAGTATTCATTATTCCAGGTCTCCCAAGAACTTGGTGCCTTAGGGTGGCAAATGCTGTCTTGCTTCTGAAGGCCCTTGTTTTGTATAGCACAGAGGAGAGGGAGATGAGTCTTCCATGCTAGATAATGTTGATTTCATAACGTTGCAGCAGAAGATCAGAAAACTAGCTAGAACAGTAACTGGTTTTGCCTGACCATTGCCCAGATCCTCTTACCTAAACAGTCGGATCTGTCCCATTATTTTGGTGTTGGAAGCAGACATCAGATTCTCGCTTGTGGCACCATCTAATGAGTATCCATTTTAAATAAAACTGGATGCATATGTTTTCCCAAAACTGACTCATTGTGAGAAGAGACTGAAGGTTGAAGTAAATGACCCCTTGATCCCATGTTGATACGTGAAAAAAGTTGATAAGGCTTAAAATGTTGTTAAGATAAAGTTGGATGTAGTGACGATGTGAATAAGTAGGACCTGCCTTTTAGGATGTCTCTGCAGGAAGAGGAGGAGCACAGGTAATGCTCCACTACCTTGTGGATCTGTTTTGGTCAAGATGACTTGAATTCCTGCAATTATTTTCTCCCTGCCCTCTGATCTTTGTGTTATAATTGCTGAGATCTGTCTCTTTGGTCAGTGTTTTCTGTTGCTGTTGATTATCTAAAGCTGTCCACTGAAAGCTCCACTGTGTGACAATTACATCTCCTGCATTTCTGTTCTTTTTTCCCATTTGGGGCCTGCTTAAGAAGGGAAAAGTTGATATGTTTCAAATAAGTGACTGTCGAATATCATGAAACGATGTACAAATTTTGTTGTTTTCATATTTGTTGTACAGGAAATTTCCGCACATTATAATGTTTTTAATGGTTTGATTTGTTTTTAAAGATATAAAATAACAATTAAAAAGCATCATCCTAGAGCACTTTGCGTCTTATTTTTCCTTTCTTGGGGTTTTCTTTTTAGTTCCTTTTGAATAAAATTAATTTCCTGAAGTTTCATTTAGAAGGGCTTTATAGTAGGTAAGGAAAGTGGGCTCCTATCTCTGGGGTCGCCTTTGGGTCAGTTGTGTATTGCAGTCAGTGGAGCTCCCTGCAAGACTGTGATCTGTCTTTCAGACTTGCCTGGCAGGACCTGGGTCTGAGGTTAATGTGTCCTCGCACTTGGTGGATTCTCAAAATGAAGAGCTTGATACCAGGTAAAGGAACAGGACTGTGGTCCAAGGTCCATCAAAAGATTTCCATGCACTCAAATAGCCTTGAGGGAGGACCAGTGTTTCTAGGACTCATTTACTTTCAGAGGAACAAGCGTGAAGATTTTTCAATCCCTTTAAGATGTTCTGTTGTTGGGAGGTGATAGAAAGGCATGCAGAAATATCTGTGTTAATAATGTTATAGCTGGCTGCTTGATTACAGATTACCTGTCTGTAGATGCATAGAACATTATCTCAGTTAAGTCCTTTTCTCCTAAAATTTTTAGGTTCTCTTCCTAGCTGCCATCTGAATCACTCCCAAGGAGGATCACATGCCTGGAGGGTGATACTGGCATCCAGCAGCTCTCCAGTTCATCATGGGATGCTGACTCTTAACTGCAATATCTTGTGATCCTCCAGGGTAACTTCTGTGTTTTCTGAAGTGACAGGATGGTGAGATGGGAAGAGCAAAGTGCAATTGTCTCATCATCATTTAGTGGGGCATGTGCCAGCCACATGATGTTGTCTGAGTACTCTTGGTGAGACTTGTGTGGCAGGAGAGAAGCTGTGACAATGAACCTGTAGGACCTGCAGCAGGTGCCCACCACTGCCAGGGGTAATCAGCCTCAGGGAGGCTTTTAGAAAGCAAAATTCCTCGCTTTTTTTCCCTCTGAAATTAGATAAGTTTGAGATACTAGGACTTCAGTAAAGCCAACTGTTCTGGTTGTCATTTGGAGTGTTACTCTGTTCAGGTGGGTAGAGCTGAAACCGTGTACCTGGAAATCACATTCCGTACCTGGTCTTGTTGTGCATTAGTTCTAATGCCTTTGAGATTAAAGAGGTGGAGGTCAGAGAGGAGAGGACATAATGTTTCTGTCCTGTTCTTAACATGATGATGCTGCCCTCGCATGCCCTTCCTGGCTGGGAGTTATCAGGCAGCAAATGGAGTTTGGAGACGGACAAATGTGGATGTTTTTGTGGAAGAGGGTCAGAAATGGGAGCTTGGAAGGGCAGGACACCTGAAAACTTTGCACACTGTGCTTTTCTGAAGCAAAAAGAAAAAGCCTAGGTCTTAACAGTTCCTGGTTGTTCTGAGTAAAAACTAATTAAAAAATGCCGATGCAAGCACTTTTGTCGAGGGCCAGAATGAGGGGCAAGTGAAGATCAGCAGTTAACTTGCTTCTGAGGTAGGCAGGTACAACGTTCTCCCACTTCCCATACCCACCAGAGAAGTTACTGTAGTTCCTTTTTTCAGATACTGTGGCACTGCTGCAGAGAGTTCCTTTCAGACCTCGTGGTGTTGAAACCTCTGGCTGCAAAACTGTTCCATTTTCAGCACTTGGCAGAAGTGTTTAAGGAATTGGTACCAAACAGTGCCTCTCTCCAATCTTGTGCTTTGCTCCATTCTCTCTGCCCTTGGACTTGGCAAACCCTTTGCCCATGCCAGCCTCCTGCCTGCGAGGGAGGAGGAGGCAAATGAAGCAGAAAACCTGAGTTTGAAGTACCAGGAGGAGCTGCTTCCTGCCTGCATTGCTGGCTGAAGGGAAGGAGCTGTTAGTACATCTCACATGGGAGAGAAGCTGAGAGCTCTTCTCAGACTGTTTCTTAGATGTGAAGAAAAAGATTAAGAATTTAGGCCTGTTGTTCTTTGTCCCTGGTACTTAGCAGAGGCCCATTTGTTAATTCCAGTTGCTTTCCCTGGGGTTATTTCATTATAAATTAATAGACATAATTTCCTGACAGCAAGAGGAAAAGCTAGCAAATTATCCCCTCATGCTGAGAAAAGACAGTCTAGCGTGATCTCAAGTGAGTTATTTTAATTCACATTTTACCTCCAACTTTCCAAGTAATCAGGAAAAAAAAACAGATTCCTTGGAACAACGTTCTGGGTGTAGTGCTAATGTCTCATAGACATCTCTAGTATATTAATGGTGCTTCCAAGAAGTTTGCTAGAGACACGAGAGCTGTGTGCTCAGTGTGCTGGGGTCAGAGCTCTCTTCACACACTCTGCCATGTCTGTGCCCTTGTTTCACTGCAGGGCAGGATGGACAGGAAGACATGTATCCTCTGTAAGAGATTGCTGAACTTGTTTTATTTTTTTATCTGGCACTTTTTTGATGTGGTGTTTCTACAGTTGGGAATATTCTATCAGAAGGAAAACAGACTGTGATAAAGACCGATCTAATGTTAGCTCTGATTAAGGTACGTATCTACCTAAAAGGTGATTGTTGCCACTCCTGAAAGAAAATACATCCTGTTCATTTCTGGTTTAAGCCTCCAGATGGCACATGATTCCAGTGTTCTTTCCAGGGAAAGCTTTCCTTGCCAGGCTGCTCCTTTTTCACTTCCTTCCTAGATTCTGATCATCTCCTTCCACCCCATTTGCTGTTTCCCCTTCCTTCTCCCTACACCATAGGTGCAAAGCCTGTCTCCTCCAGTCCTGCCTAATGCTCCCTCCAGCCCTGAACCACACTTTTCATTAGGTCCAGGCCACTGTGCCTATGGATGGCTGGCTGCCTCCTCCACAGGGATATGTAGAGTGTTGTACACCTGATCAGATTACTTTTTTTCCAAAAAGTCTTAAGCTCAGCAATAGCTGGTAACACCAAATAATCCTTTTCTTCCTTGGGAAGTGCTCTTACTCTTCAATCTGTTGATACCTAGGCATTTTTTGATGGTGCACGTAGTCCAAGGTGTAAAGGCTCTGGCTGGGACCAGCCTGGTGCTGCTGGTTGTTCAGCATTCCCAGCTGTGTGCTCATTTCCCAGCCTGTTGGTCTGCTCCACAGCTGTTCCTAGCAATAATGGATTTATAGGATTGCTGAACACAGTGCAGATACATCAATTAAGACAGCAAACAGTGACGTGCTTGCTCATACTTCTCAATATGAGTAACGATTAAAAGTCTGTTTCAGTCAAGGGATCTGTTTGGAAGGGGGGGGGTGTAACACTAACTGTGATTGTCCTCTACCTTTTTTTTTTTGCACTAGTCCTTAGGGAGGTTTTAAATGCAGCTTTTAAAGCATCTGGCAACATCTGAGTTGCTTTGGTTTCTTCCATCTCCCACTTGAAATACAGCAAGATTTCAATGCAGAGCTCTAGTGATAGATGCCTTTTTTACAAGAAGGCAGTAGCAGAGATGGGTGTGTGAGAGAGCTCTAAATCTACTGGAAAATGTATCTGCAACTACCCTGCTTCTTATAAACCCTTCAGCCTTTGA
The DNA here is from genome assembly GCF_003031625.1 of Empidonax traillii. NCBI lineage: Eukaryota > Metazoa > Chordata > Aves > Passeriformes > Tyrannidae > Empidonax > Empidonax traillii. Next base: position 264,495 of record NW_020955976.1, on the reverse strand, counting down.
GCAAGGAATAAATCAAAACTAGAAATAACACTTCACATCAGAACTTCCCGTGCTTGTGTATCAGCACCCGTCCTGTGGAAGATCAGCTCTGAGCAGCGTTTGGCTGGGCTGAACGGCTCTCAGCTGCTGCCTCCTGGTCCGAGTGAAGCTCCCAGTGCTGATGGTGACAGGCCAGGTTGGTACTAGCTGAAGGAAAGCTGAGCTCTGGGAGCCAGTTACCAAAATACTGAGAAAAGTTTCTGAACAATACAGATCAGTCAAGCCTTTAAAATCATTGTAATTTAGTTAAAAGCCAAGCTATTAAATTGGATTTTTCTCTGCATGATGGTCTCCTAAAATATGACTGAGAGGCCAGCAAATAGATTTCATAGTGTTTGCTGCAATCAATATTTTCATGTGTCAAGCTTGCTGGCAGCACATTAGTACCTGTCATGTTATTTCTGTTAAGACACACTATGTTGCCCCTTGGTATTTTGAAAATGAGTTTTTTAGGGATTTAGAAAGTGGGTGTTTTAAAAGTTAGTTTTTTAGAGGTTTAGAAAGTCTTCCCTTAAAAAATTGCCACTAAACAGAGGCTTGAACAGTTTCACATGAAAAAAAAAAATCTTTCTTGGGAATTTTCTCCTGTTTGGACATTTTTTAAAGCAATTTAAAGATGAACCCGGCTGTTTCGATCAGGATTTACAACTATGTTCAATTTTTGTTTCCTAAAATGTGTTTTGTAGTCAAGGAGACTGAAATACCGAGAAATCCAAAGAAAACACTGGTTCCTGTCACATGTGGAACATGACTTTATCTCTGCTCACCTATCCTTGCAAGTCAGACAAGTGAGGGAACATAGGCATACCCAAACCAAACAGCTTGCACAGGGCCTTTGCAAACCAAGCTTAGAGGGTTTTTTTGAGCCATATTAAGTACACAGTTAAAAAAGAGTGGGACAGAGAATAGGGAATCTGAATATATGTATTGATGTCAGTCAGTAATATCCCCTTAAACTTTCTGTAGATGATATTCTGAGTTATGTAGAACTGAAGACAAATTACTTTAACCCAAATAGCTCTACTGTATGTAGATTTTGGTATTATACGTGTTGACCTATTTCAAGACATGTATTTTTACCATGGTTTTCTCTTAGCTGACTAATAGATGTGAGTTAGGGCCTTATTTAAGGAGCTGTGGTAAGTATATGCTCTTTCCTGAAGAGCATTGTACTGATCCATCCATCACATATATTTGGGTATCCACTTTCTATTTCAGTGGAAGTTACGTATCTTTTTTGTAATTTTTTTCCCCCTCTAGCAACGTTATTCTCTTGCGATGTAATTTTACAAGTCAGTCTGAGGAAGGCAAAATGTTATTACCAAACCAGAGCCTTATGGCTCTCTCAAAGTCACTTGCTTTAAATGATATTAGAAGTTAGGGCAAGTATTATTCTACAAACTGTGGTCAGTTGGTTCCAGATGAAACATTGTTGTCGTTGCAGTTTATTACGTGAAGTGATCAATATGTTGTAAATGCTTTTACAAGGTAGAGCCAGAATCTGTGTGAAAACACAACCAGCAGCACCACAGTCTGCAGAGACTGCTCTCTCTGCACTTGGAGAAAATACAACATTGCTATTTTTCCTGAGATTGGGCTTTCACTCAGAGAACATTTCAATTTCTGAAGCACTTTGCTCTTCAGTTTATTTTAGAGAAGGCAGGATGGCTTTGGTGGACTCAGGTGGCTGCTTCCTGGGCTGAGGACAGAGCTGCTGAGGAGGGAAGGGCCATCTCCTGATTAGAGCTTGCAATCAGTTGCTGTGGCCAGAAGGAGGAGGTGAACACAACCAGCAGGTGCATGAGGCACAAGGCAGCAAAGTGATGACCATGGTCACCCTAATAAGCAGCATTTGCAATGGACTACTTAGATACAAAATTTTCAGGAGGCGTTTGAAAGCCGTTTTGCAAACTGCTCAGAAGTAGTTCCTTTCAGAAAAATGGGTGGAGTAGGAATAAAATCAGAGGGCTTTGTGGGTGATTCAATGTTGGTATCATTTACAAAGACAAACATTCATCTAGGAAATGCCACAAAAAGGATTGGCAAAATGCACTGACGTCTTTGCTAGCAGCTGCGTTGTGGGGGTGAATTGCTTTCCCAAGGCTGGGGGAAGCAGAAGGCACTCTTGCTGTACCGAGGGGCTGTGGTGGGGAAAACCTGTGTTGCGTTGCAGATGTACACTGCAAATATTTGCAGAAGTGAAGCTGCGGTGCTTCTTCTTTCACACAACAAAGAAAGGAAAAGAATAATATTTTCTGCGTAGTTAAATAATTCCATTGCAAAAAAAATAACGTCTCAATAACATGTAACTGTACCAGAAAACACCAGGCAAAGAGCAGGGACAGATTAGTGTGGAGCCTCTCATTAATCTCCGCAGAGAAGACATCGTGCTCCAAGCTGACAGTGGCCTTTTAACTTTGCTGATGTGTAAAGAAAATTCATACATGCTAATAGTCAAATTATGATTTCCCATGATTGAAAGGCAGGAGCATAACAAAGTGAGCTTTCCCTGCTCACTAGGACATCTGCCAGTGCTGTGATCAAATTATGGCTTTCCTTGGCCCACAGTCAGGAGCAAACTGCATATCCTTGATCAAAAGCGCAGTCTGCTTGGGTGGAGATGATTTAATTATTAGTGACAAATCTGACAAAAGTCCTTTGAAGTGACAGTCTCAGGATAGCTTAGTGTTCGCATATGGGGGAATGAATTGACTAATTGCAACAAGAAATAACCTCAACAATGAAACTGAAACATAAAGTGGGGGTTGAAGCTGCACAGAGCCACAGGCACCAGGTGTGAGGGTGGCCAGGCGAGGGAGACTTGCTGGTGCTGAAAACTGTGGGCGGGAAAAGAAATGTTTGGGGTACACCAGTTGTCCTAGAACACATCTGGCTTTTTTTGGTCTAGTTCTTGCTATGCAGAAGCAGCTGAGGGACCAGCCCAAGAAGTTGCAGTGGAGTGGTGCCTTGCCAGCCTTGCAAAGTCTCTGTTTCCCTGTTGTGGGCCAGTCCTCAGAAGCAGCCCGGCGCCCTTTGCACCAAGCAGAGCCACAGCACAGGAAAACAAGAGATTCAGTAGGGCTGTAATGGATGGAAAAGCCCAAAATAACTCTTTCAGTTAAATGAAATGCCAACTTCTCTAAGTAACTTCACAGCGAAGGCAGAAAGCAAATGGAAAACACAATGGTAATCAGAGTCTTGCTATACCTGGGCCAATCCCTCTGCCCTGGAAGCTGACTTTTAATTGCAAGGAAGGGTCTGTGAGCAGCCTGCTCTCTCTAATCTGCCCTGCTCCACTGGTAAACCAAAACCAGGCAGGCATCCTGAATGTGGCCACAGGCCTCCTGTTTGCTAATGGGTGTGGGGAGGACTCATTTCAAAGAGAGGAAGTCACAGCACCCAGATGGATTCTCCTTGGCAGCAGATGAAAGCTGTGTGGTTTGAGAACAAAGAGCTCAATTTTTGCATGTAGGAAATGAAGAGATCAGCTGAGTAATGTTATACAAGCTGGAGGGGAAGCCTTAAAAGTTAAAAAAAGTACATTACACTTGATGCATTTGCCAGTGGTGCTGACTGAGGCGTTTTGTGCTAACTGAAGTTGCAGTGCAATGCAGGTGAGGGCGCTGGGCAAGGACAGCAGTGGTGACAACAGATTTATACCTCTTCTACACTGCAGAACGTCACTGTTACTAAAAAGAGGAGAAAAGTGCTTTGGGGGTTTTATAACACAATTCTATCTGTTGCTGCTTGGAAATGGGGGCTTCATAGCTCCCATGCATGATCCTGTTGAGAACACAAATAAGTTAAACCAAGATTCCCATTGGCACTGGCAGTTAAAAACTGCTTTTTAAGATTCTGGCTCTCAGAAAAATCTTCTTTATGTAATACCTTATTCCATGGGTTTTTGCATGTTACTCACACTGGCTCTCCTCTCCTGGCCCCCTGGCTGCCAGCAGGGCTGTTCTTCACAGTGCCCCTCACTCCTCACTGCTGCTGTGTATTGTGCCCTCCCCTGCCCTTTCCCAGAGGCAGCGCCAGCTTCTGTGACAGGTTGGGCAGTGCCCTGTGGGGGGACTGATGAGGAATGGGCTGAGTCCATCACAGGGCAGCCCTTGGGCCCTCTCCTCACAGTGACCTCCCCGCTGCTGCCTCACCTGGGCCCAGACTCGAGGCATGGATCTTCTCCTTGCACCCCCTCCGCCATCAGGCCGAGGCTCCTCATCCAACCTGGCCGCCACATCCAATGTACTCCACGTCCTGCATTGCTGGGGACAGGACTGGCACAGCCCCTGTGGCACCCTGCAGGTAGGTCTGCCTTCTTCAGACATTTCCCTCCAAACAGAAAGTAAAAATGGTGCTGAGGGGAAACAACAAGTCCTATCCCAGGCAAGACATCCCTCAGGGCCCTCTGGGACTGGCTTCACCCTGGGTGGGTGTGAGGGGACGCTGAGGCAGCTCCTTGGGGCTCCCCACCTCTGGGGGGCTGAGGGGAATTTGTTTTCAAACCTCACATCAGGATTTTTGGTGCACGCCTTGGTGGCCACACCAGACTTTTTGGGGGTACACTGGGCTCCCCTCAGCACCTGCTCAAGGGGCAGGGGGATTGTTAGGCAGCCCACAGAGGAGACGGCATTTTGGTGCATCAGCCGCTGGGTCTGACACAGTGCTCCTACATCTTCCCCAGGTCTGAACCAAACCAGTCAGTAAACATGCAGGATTTGGGTTTCTCTGGCAGAAACCAGCAATGTCCAGAACTGGGCCAGGTTGTAGGTTCACACCCTTGAGAGCTGATAGTGAAGGAGGGCTTGAGTTGATGAATTATGCTGGTTGGTCCTTGTGCAAGTTGGAAGGGGAAAGACAGTGAGGGTGGAGGGACTCATGAATAATTAAACTCTGAGACGGAGGAACATACATAATGCATGATAAATTAGTCCAAGTGCAGCAGAGGAAGCATGAGTAAAGTTTGTTTCAACAAGCATAAAATGGGATGTGACAAGGTATTTACGCTAGAACAGCTGTTTGCTAAAATTTTTCATTTATTTATACAGATTTCCTCCCCCTCACAGTTAGGGGTCTGCCTAGAGTAGGAGAGAAATCAGCAACTGAGGTGGAAAAGAAGTTTGGTTCCTGCTAGATCCCAGTCCAGCATGCTCCCTGCCTGGGAGGTCTCCCTCCATCCTTAGTGCTTTCCTTTCTGATAATCTAATGCAATATTTCCCTCCTGGTCGCTTGGGCTGCAGTTTGACTGCAGCTAAGGCGGGTAGGGTAATGCTCTTAATTCCATGGAAACAGTGAAGCCCATGTTGACTCACTCTAGCCTTTTCTGATCCCAGATTCCCTAATTGTTTTCTTCCTTCCAAACTGTATTTGCTGTTACAACATAAAGTATTTATAAGATGTTACATTCATTACAGATGGTAATGAGGCTGCCAACCAGAGGGCACTGACTCTATACTGCAGTGTCAAACTGATTTAAGGAGCAGGGGATGTGTGTAAATAAAACTCCAGTCCCTTCCTTCTTTTAAACAAACCTGGCAAGTCTGTTCAAATTTACTTTTCTCGTAAATAACACTGAAGGCCAAAAGCTGCATTATTAGACTTGCAGAGCTGCTTCATCTGAATCAAAGTGAGTTCTGAACAACATGGTTTGTTTCTTTCCTCCACTGTGAATCACTTAAGGTCTCCAATCACAGGACACCACACACAGATGTTTATTACAGATAGCTAGTACAGCTACTCTGACACACAAAAACCACAGCTTTGACAGAGCTTTTGCTCATCACAGGCTGTATATGGAAAAGGACTGTGTGAAGCAATCTGGAGCTGAGCACTGAAACACCAGTTCTTTGATCTTGTCTCCTTCCATGTTCTGCTCACTCCAAAGCAGCCTTCCGCCTTAAAACAAAGGCCACTGGATGCCGTGCCTGCTGACCTGAATGCTCCAAGAGAGGGTTTCTCACAGGTGTAGAAAATACACAGGGAAATAATCTGTTACCCTCTGCAGCCTGCTTTCTTTCTTCTCTAGGACTGATCCCTGCTTTCTGGTGTTTATTGTACTTGGATTTTTCTATGTTTCTGGAGTTCACAGAACAGAAACCTCAAGCAGGGACTGCTTAAACTTGAGGTGGATGAAAAGCCAGTCCGAGTTCTTCTGACTGTTTTATTATTTTTTCTTATACATGGTCTTTCATCATTCCTTGCTAGAAAAGATAAAACTATGGAAAGTCACACCATCTCCCTGTCGTTTGTGTGCAAAGTAAGTGTGAAGACTTGAGTATAAAAGCTTTCTCCCAAAAATCAGTATGTTTTCTTTAAACTCTGAGGTCATCCATTTATTAAAAATATAAATGTTAAAAAGCATGCAACTACTGAGCCCATAAAACATACAGTTAAGACTGCATAACCCCCTCACTGAGGACGCACAGATGCAACTTCATACCCAGATGCTCCAAGAGATAGAGAAGGGGGAAGCAGCTTTTGATCTTGTGTTACAGAGAAGCCCAATGCAGTTTTAACAGCCTTAACTGTGTAATACAAAGATATGCTTCAGTTCCTTGAAGTGTCATAGGCTTCCTGCGTGCTGCTGGGCCATCCTAGAAGTGAGGAAGTGATGTGGCTTTCCTAGAGAGAACACCCTACTTCACAAAGCCGTCCTAAGGATAAATGTGCTCAGGAGAATATAAAAGGGCTACGGGCAGGCAGAGCACAGGAAAGCTATGGAAAGTCCTTGGTGAGCCGGGGTTTTTTGTCTGGTAGGGTTTTTCCCCTTTAGCTGTTGTAATCAATGACTCACTGATTTGCATGGCCACTCATGTTATGGATTCTGAAAAGCTTTGAGCACGGGATTGTGATGATGATATGCCCTGTCCCCCATCTCTAATTCAGACAGATTTCTTCTCTTTGTCTCTCTCCTCCCTCCGAGTGCCTTAATCTAGATGGGCCTTACCACTTTAAAACTAAAGTGGGACACTGGGATGTGAGAGAGAGAAAAGGAAAATATCTGAACTCCCTGACCTGTTCCAAATTAATTAGAGCCAAACCCACCTCAAATATGTGTAGAAAGCAGCTTAGAAAACACTCTGTTACTGCATTTAAATCCTGAGTCTAAAGCTTATGATGAATGATAAACCAAACCCTGCACCAGCATCTCTCTGTGCAGTTTGACCTCACTCCAAACATACTGAAGGAGAAAATGTAGGTGTTCACCGCATTTCTAGCATGATGCGCACAACTTGCAGACTAAAGCAACCCAATGCTTGCCAGTGGGATGAGATACCAGCGCAGCTGGCTGGCTGAGTGATTTTTGTTTTCAGCTGTATGAAAATTGAGAAGTTCCTGGTGGCAGGCTGCTCTGGTAACTTGCTTGGCATCCCTCTGTATTGTGTGCCACTGGTGTGGGCCCTGGCCTGCTGCTTACTGCCAAAGGTGTGGGGGCTCCTCACCTGCTGCCATGTTTCCCTTAGTTTCCTTAAGACGGTTGCTTCTAGCAAGTAAATGTTCAGCTTGGCTGCCTCTGCAACCAAGACACTGTTTTCCTAAGCTACACCTTGACAAGAGCCTATTTGAGGGAGCCCTCAGCATGTAATTGTCCTCAGATTGGCATTTGTTCCCTGCCCAGCACTGTCATTGAAAGGGGAACATAAAAGGGGAATACCATGGCTTCAAGTGGAACCCTGCGTTTTCCAAAGATAGCAAAAGATCCCTAGCTGGAAGAAAAGCCTATGTGAATTAGCATGGGTCTATCTGTGATAATTTACATCAAAGGAAAATCCAGATCATAAATGCTTGCACATGTAGCTTTTGAAGATCAGAGTGCAAAGTCTGGGCTGCTGAATTGTTGGGCTGTGCCTCTGTGCTGCCTGATTTTAGCTACTGTCGCTCTTGAGGAGCATCTTTTCTAGCTCCTCCTGTGTAACACAGCCTTCAGAGCTCTGGGGGTAACATCTTTGGCTTGTGGTCCTCCAAAGAGCTGTAGTATCAGCATGAAAAGAAAGCAGAGGTCTCACATAAATAAGTGAAAATATATCCATGTCAAACAGGAGATTAAAGGCAATGGCACATGAAAGCGACAAGTGGTTATTGTTAATGACAGTCTTGCTGAGTCTATTCTAATATCTAACCTATTCAAACTTCTAATCTTCATATTCTAATCTTTTTTTCCTTACCATTTGCTTTGTTGTTAAGGATCCCCTCCCACTTCAAAAGCAGCGTAGCTTTTTGCAAAGTCTTAGCCTTTCAAGGGGTTGGTTCTGAATTACAGACAACTTTGTCCTCTAATACATGTAGGTTGAGGGTATGTTATGTTACTGGTGAAGATTGGATGGGATTTGCTCTTCATTTGTGTCAGGAGACTGAAAGAAATGTTGCTGGAAACATGGGCTTTGGCCTGTGCTGCCCTCAGATTGGGTGGTAAGTCAGCTTTGCAGATGAAGCACCTTGGTGCCAGACTTCTGTGGAAATCAGAAGTTACCTCAAAGAAGTTAGGAGAGGTAAATTCCAGCAAGGCAGTAAAACAATGTGCAGAGACCTCCTGTGCTATTTCTCTCTTTAGATTTTGTGGCAAAATGTGTCATCTGCTGCCAAAATACATGTCTTCAAACTGGTGACACATAGGCCTGGTCTTCCTCAGAGTATTAATTTACAAGTAAAGACCTCCAAAGGCCTTTCATGACTTGCTAACGTGCATAACTGCAACATCTTTAGGATTTATTATTGATTAGCTAACACATAGTAAGACTGACTTCTTTTGGTTTTCCTTGAAAAGGCAAACCCTAAGGTTCCCCGATGTCAGCCACTCCGACTGCCAACTCTGTGAAGTTTTGTTGCACACTGGGATATTTTGCTGCTGCCGTAGGACTGGCAGGGTGAAATCAAGGGCTCCTACAAATGGCAATGAAGTCCAGGACGAACACGTGGGTCTGAGGACAGGATGACTTCCCGCAGCTGCCGCAGCAGGTCAGCTCTGGAGGATAAAATAAGGGTAAGGTTTTCACAGCCTCCACAGTGCCCACCGTGAACAGCATCACTGTCTTCAGGTGAAGGCTGCATTCTGTGAGCAGTAATTTCCACTGCCCCATAAAAAGCTAGGTCTGATGTGGTATCCCTCTTAGCAGCCATGAATCCACAGCTCTGGATGTTACTGTATTGCCTCCCAGCACACGAGGCACCTGCTTGACTGATTTCTTTACCCTTGTCATTGTTCAGAATTAGCTGTGCACCTATATTAGCCAGGCAAGCCAAGTGTGAGTTGTTTTTCACGCAGGGTGACTGCGTACAGCAGCACAGGGAGGGGGAAGCCGGATTTTTGGAGAGCAGACCCTTAGTATGGGACAAAATGATCGTCTGCACTCTGATGCTGATTTTCTCCTTTATTGGCTGCTCCTGAGCCTGCAGCCGGAGGAACGGTCTCCTGTGGAACGGCAGCTTTAGACAATTTTATTGGCTGATGAATCTGATCTTGCCTGGCCACCTTCCAGAAGCACTGACTTGCCCGAGATGAGAGTGAGAGGAAGGTTGCTCTGCCTGGGGCTGTAAAGCAATTGTTTTGAGACCAACGTAACACCCATGCCTTGCTGCACGGTAAGTATATAAAGATAGGTCCATATACCCCCATGTTTATGCGTAAAGTGCTTTATAATATAATTGCTGACACAATTAAATGTGCAGCTCCTGTGGACTGTGTCTCGTTTGCTGCTTAATTATGTGAAAATGTACTTGGTAAATTGCTTGCTCTCACAAAATGCTCGATTAACTGTTGCAATGATCTAAGTTGAAACACTGCATTTGTGTCCTACTCTGGTTTATTTCTCGTGCTGCAACACATTGATTTAAGCTTTTTGTCATGAGAGAACAAGATGCAGCTGCAAGATGTTGATATTAAAATGTTTTCTTCAGTTTTATTATTTTGTTAGTGGAAACTCAAAATACCAGAGCTGCTTGCTAATATTTGCTCAAGTCTTCTAAAAATTGCTGATTAATCTTGCCCTTTCTTTTTTTAAGGGTAACTTCTGTGAAGTTTGATGCTATGAAACATTTTGCAAGTTGTGCTTTGCAACAGAAAAAAAAAATAGGGCAGAGCTAAGGAAGGGAATGTTTTTAATGTAGCCCCCAAAGTGTGTGGAGCTCAAAGTGGCAGGATACTGCATTGCACCTACATCAGTTGCAAACAGCTCTCCCGATGAACATTTCTGATGAGCCTCCAAAATTATTGCTACCTAAGGAATTGACGATTGACCAGAAGCACTGGAACAGAATGAAGGAATGCAGTTTTTTAGACTGCAGCAGCCCTATAATATACAAAGGTGCAGCTAATCCTGAAAGTACATCGTACCTGCTGCTTCAGAAATGATACTAAATATTTTGAGTTTTACTCTAACAACCTGCAGTGCCCCTAATATTCAGAGTGGAGTTTGAAACTGTATCTTTTTGACAGCTTTGGGAAACAACCTTTTATCACTGTATGTGTTCAAAATGCCTCTCTCTAATGTTTCATCATTTTTTGGTTAGGAGAGATGGTGCAGGAAGTGGGGTGGCAGTGTTTTCTGCAAACAGATCCCTGCTGAACACAGTGCAGGGACAAAATAACTTCCCCAGGGCTAAGACAAAGTATTAAATTAAAGCTGTGAATAGTCCTCAAAGACTTCCTGAGCTAGAACTTTCCATACTCTTGGGCTGTGTGTAGTGCAACTGTGTTGATGGCAATAATGCTTTTCTGCATTCTTCTTCCTGAGGGCCAAGGGGGAACCTGAGTGGCTTCATGATTTGCCTTGGCTGGAATAGCTTTGCAGTACCATGTTGGCCTTTGATGCAATGGGTTCCTTAAGGAGACAGCAGTAGATGGCATGGTGCTGGCTGTAGCCTTTTAAAATCACCTGCACCACAGCTGCCTTTCCAAGCTGTGTTGAAGTTGTGTTTTGAGAACTCTGGGAAGAGGATGGTGTAGGAGGGTCGAGTTTCACAGGTGGAGGAGAGACATGAACAATGACTTGCAGCTGTAGCTGTAAGGAAGCGTGCCCCCATTGTGTTCAAGTAGGGGAGAGGGGAGGCCTTACTTGGTGCAATTCCATCTGTATTTCATCTGCAGAAGGAAATAATTTATTGAACTGGCTCCCACTTCAAAGGTAATGGCAGTACATGAAGTTGTGTGGCTCTGTTATCAACCATGGTTATGAGAGTCAAGTAGGACCTTATATTGATGAGAAATTATGCAGAAAATATGGTTTAATATGACTTTGGTGCAATTGTGTCAGATGGCATTGACCAACTTTGATGCTGTGACTTCAAAACATTTTTTTGTTGGCCCTGTCAGTAGTCTAAACTACTGGTTTTTTGCTTGTTCCTGTGTTTCTACACCATTCCTGTTCCTGTTCTTGCTAGTTGAGGCTTCTAAGGGTGAGCCATGCAAAGTTGACATTCATACTCACTGGCTTTGAAACATCCCTTCTAGAAATCACAGGCACTGCCATTAAATGGAAGATGAGAAGGGAATGGAGAAAAGTGGGAAAACGAGGCAACTAAAAATATCATAAAGCTTGTGATCTTTTTTAATGATTATATTTGGCAATTCTGTAGAAATGGATCTAAGAGAAAACTATGATTCTCTGACTTTTAAAAGAGCATTTATCTAGAAATGTTTTGGTTTTCAACTAAGATCTGAGTGAAGAAAGTGGAAATACATTGATTTGTATTTTGACAGTTTAAAATAGCTTTTGTGCAATGCTTTTACAGTGTGTTCATTTAGAACGTGGACTTGCAAATCACGGGAATACTTTAAAGCACTTGGAATTCAGAATGACACGTAAACTGCAGTGACTTTATTTTTATCTCTGTTGGGTTTGTTGGTTAGTTTGCATCTGAATTTGTATTTCTGTATATGTATATAAACATAATCCCATTAACATGTATAAAAGTAGGAAGCTGGTAGGCAATGTGCTTACATAAATCTCAGCATATTATTGAGCCATAATATGAAATATTTACTTTCAATATTCATGTGATGTGCTGTGGATTCCTGCTAGGAGTAATAAGGCAAGAAACTGTTTATGCTCTGTGATGCAGATAGCTGGATCAACAATGGGAATGAAAACTGGAATTGTTCTTCTATTACAGCCTGACAAATGGTGCATTCATTTTTCATTGTTAATAACTGGCCCATATGGCATCCTTTGATCACATGCACTACAGCTTCTGCAACAGGAAGGCACTAATTTTCAGGGAATACAGAATATAACATTTGATCTGGGCTTTCTGAGCAGAATATTTCCTTGAGCAAGAAAATGGACACTACCACGAGAAGGTACCTTAGGTAGGGCAGAGTTTTCCAGTCTGAAGGCTTGATGCATGGTGCACCTACTTCAGAAGCAGAGCCAGCAGCTTCCTCACATTCCAAATCAAAGAACCAGAAGGGTTTTTTCCCACCAGCAAATTTCATTCTTTCACAGAATATGTGAGAATGGTTTTTCCATGGTGCACAACAGAGATTCCAGGATGCCTGGCATGCAGGGACAGAAAAAACTAATTCAGATAGGAGAGCTTTATTTAGAAAATAAAGCAAAGCAAACTTAGAATTTCTTTGCGTGTGAGAAATATACATCACAAAAAAACCCCACCAACCTCACACACGCACACACCTTGGAATAAAGACAACCTATTTGCTTTTAGTCATGGTATTTATGGTACCTTTTAGAAACAAAACTGAAATCCGTAGCCAGGACACCAGCTGGAGGCATTCAGGAATATCTCCATGGAAATACTATCTTGGAAAGCAAAGCTTGCTCAAGTTTGCTCATTATTCTCTGCAGAGCATTGCAGTCTGGGAGAAAACAGGGGCTAGGTGACAACTAGTCTCCTGTTTTCTGCACCCACAGTCACAACAGATGGATGGGTGATAGGATCTCTTGAGAGCAGCTCCTGCCTTCCCTTACACTGTAGCTCTTGCAGCCAGTTTGACCTAGGTGAGAGTCGGTGTTTGGGACCTTTCTGGGGTGTTCCTACCAGAAAAGGACAACGGTTATGCACAGCTCATACCTTTAATGTAAACTGAAGTGTTTACAAAGCATGTGTGCATGTACACTTCTGTTTCCACAAACACAAGAGGTTTCTTCCCTCTCAGCTTTCATGTGATCCTTCCAGGGGCAAGGAGATGCAGGAAGGAAGCAGGAAGAAGGAGAAGGGGAAAGCTTATTGGTCTTGCTTTGGGAATGTCTCATCAGTAAGACAGCAACCTGTGGCCACTCGTCACTGCTGCAACACTGCAGCACCCCCAGAGTAGTTTCAGCTTCTGGTCTGGATGGCAAAACTGCACAGTCACCCATAACCACATATGAGCAAAGATTTGTGTCCCCTTAACCTTTTGCAAATGATGGGTACAACGTGATAGCTTAAACCCCGAGGCAGATGGTGCATTTTGTACGCATGATGAAATGTGGCTGGCTAAGTGTGTCCAGATGAGCATTGCTCCTTTGATGAAGAAACCATTAAAATGTGGCAATCTGTGGGAATCTAGGCTAAAATAGGCTTTCACATGGAGAGCTAGAACAAGGAAGAAAGAGCCAAAAGCTGTTCTCCACATAGGTAACTGAAGGGGGGGGGGAACCTTTCAAGTTTGTGTAATGAATTAGTTTACTGTTTCATGGAACTCAAACATAAGACACTGTGAAAACAAGGAGCGATGTGAACTTTCAGCCAGTACTCTGGTGCTAATATATAAAATGTTTCCCCAATATACCTGATTTCTCTTGGTTTTTTTTAGGAAGGTTTTTTTGAGAAAAATGCTCTTTGTGATGTTACAGGCCTGTAATTTTCAGGTCAGACTACAAAGGGATTATATACTTGTTATTTTGGTTTCCCTTTAGAGTTCTGCAATGTTTCATATATCCAGATGACCGGTACAGGTTTTATGTAATATGTAATTTGCCACATGGAATATATGCTGGTCACTCCCTCTGTTCTTAGAGGAGATGGCAGCTAACAAAAACTGTGTCTGACGGGCTGTTTCTTACTGTGTGGAATGATCTGTCATCTCCTCAGGTTCTTGTAAATTGCTGTAGCTCAAGATTAGGGTAAAATGTTTAAATTTGTCAGAAGCAGCTTTAAAGCCTCTGACTTTCTAACATTTAAAAGTGGTTTAGGGGCTTATAAGTTGAATCCTATAATCTTCTTTGAAATGTTTTTCTAGTCCATCTTCCTTAAATGAATAGAAATGTCTTTATTTCATACAAGTAAAAAGGGCCTAACTTTGGCCACAAGTAATTGCTGATCGTGCACTTGCTGAAAGGTTATCTGAGAGGAGTAAAATTTGGAAGTGACTTGCTAAACTGATAAGATTGTCAGGGACAGTAAATGCCTCAACCTTCGTATTATAAATGATTACACTTGAAACTAAGCATGGATGGACAATGCACTTGTTTCAGGAAAAGAACAGTGAGCACTTGTCCTGTGCAGAGCCAGGGGTTGGACTCAACAATCTTTGTGGGCCCCTTCCAACCCAGGATATTCTATGATTCTGTGACTTAATTATTTTCCAGAATCCATGACACAGGAAACAGGAATTTCCTCAAGCATTCTATCACAGCAAATTAGGTTTTTATATTAAACATTCCTGCTTGGCCTGCAAACCAAACCTCATTCCTCTTGCCCTTGTTTAACAAGGTGGACATCAAAGTTTAATATTAAAGAAAAAAAAAAAGGAAATATTAAGTCAACTTCTTACCTCCCTTTTATCATACCACCTCTGACTAGGTGGAAGGACAAAGATATGATCCATGACAACATGAGTGGTTTGGGTTCAAGTTTCTGTCCATGTTGGCTCCAATATATGGGCAGCACACTTTCCATCAGAGTGTCACAGAAATGCTATGAAGATCCTTTATAGATGGTGACTTCTATGTGAAAACAAAGGTAACACATTTGACCCAGTCAAGTCTGTGATATATTTAGATCCCACTGCAGCAACTTGCACCAATACAAGCTCTGAGTTGCAGGTACTTCACGTGGCTGTGTCTCAGCAGTTAGTCCCTGCTTCATGCTGCAGTTAAGTTGCACTGGCTTCCAGGTTATTGCATCTCCATCAGGATTTACATGGTCCCAAGAAAAGTCTTCTCTGTGTGAAGTTATGATAAAAGATGGTTAGATTTCTGAAAAGTATAATTAAAAGTGAAGTAACACCAGAGAAATCTGGGAAATGTCTTTCTATTCAGGCTTTATTAATGATCATTTCCTTCTGTGATTATTTGCATACACTTACAGAGCCCAGCAGAGCTATTTTCCTTGCTCTGGTTTTGCCTCATAAAATTCCAAAGTATAGAGCTGTCATTCATGCTTGCCATGGGTAAAATGGTGCGATGTAATCTAACTATAGGTAAGGTGGCTTAATTAATACTTACAGTCTGTCTTTAATAGGTGGGCTTAGGATGTGCAATTTTGTTTTCTAGTAACTGTCAACTCTTCTTTTACGTTTTTTCTCTACCACTGTAGCAGTGGAGAAAGAGCTCATGTGCTCTTTAGCTTTCATGTGACCATGCAGCGTCACAGAAGGACAGGGAATGGTCTGTTCAAGAAAAGTCAGTGTATTTAGGGCAGGACTCAGCAAATTAACTGGGAGCCTTTTTTCTAAAGGCTGATTTATGCCAATAGGGAGATCCTCATATAGTGTGGAGCAGCACTGTGCTGATCTCAACAGAGCTACTTTGTTTGGTGGGGATTAAAAATCTAGTCTAAATTGTGCATGATTCTCTTATGCTGATGCAATTATCGCCCCTGTGCCTGGGGAAAGTTGTACCTCTGTCTCCTTTCTTTATGGCCTAGCAACCCTACAATGCACCATTGGTTTTTGGAAGGTTATCCTTTCTCATGCTGCAAGCTGTGTTTGTGGCTTCACGTTGCTACTTATGCGAGCTTAGAAGCCATGAGAGAGGTGGCAGAGAGAGCACAGCAGCACTGGCTTTGCCTTACTGCCTCCAGTGGGACCCCAGGACCTGGTTTGCCCAACTCAGCCCATGCTGCCACTTCATTGATCACTGAGTTTGTCTACACATAGCAACAATGTGCTTTCCTCCCCAAAGCAAGGCACGCTGAGTCAGTAGGAGTTACCCTGAGACGTGCTTCCCTGCTGGCAGTGGCTCACTGTGCTGTATCGAACTGGTTTGCTCCTTACATATGACAGCAGGAAAAGCCTGTCCCCATGCTGTTGCTCCTGCTCAGTTTATAATCTTAAAAGACATGGTCTGCTTGACTAGCACTCCTTCTGTGTTTGTAGGTTAGACAGAACTCCCTGCGGGTCAGCTTTACATCTTCAGCTGCAAATGTAGGTCAGCTGGCTGCTGTGCAGAATGCTCCTTTATCCTTAAAAGCACAGATCCTCACACGCGACTTCACAGTACATTGCGTTTGCTTGTCTTGTAAGAAAGCTCATTCTGCCAGCGTAGCCAGTGATGCAGCTGCTCCCGCGACATTAACAGTCCTGCCAGCATGGGAGCAAAGTATTTTTTTGGTCTAGTTGTAGCAGATGTGTAACGAGAGCAATTTCTGCTGTTTCTGCCAGTTTTCTTTAGTAAGGAGAGATTGATTTCAGGCCTGTTAAAGGAATTAATTATCATAGGGTGTGATAGTGGGTGCCTGTAAATCAAAGCAAGTCCTTCAGTTCTTCTGTGTTCAGGGTCTGTCTCTTCTGATGCTTCCTGCATCTTCTGATGATTCCTGCATTCTAGAGAGTCCATCAGAGGTTTGAAGTCTAGATGCAAAAGAGAATCTCACGAGCTTGCAAGGAGCCAGTTGGGTTCAGTTACTCTGCTGTTTTCTTCACAGCACACATTTGGCTTACATATCCCTGCCTGCAGGCTCTAATCTTAGATGTGACACTTAATTTGCTTTGATTTTTTTTAGCCCAGTTTCCTAGGAAGTTGAGGCTTATGCAATCCTTATGCAAAAGCAAAAGGCCCAAAAGGTTTCCCCGAATAGACAGCAGAGACCTGCCAACGTGTTCACGAATTGGAAGATTTATGTTGCATTATGCTGCGTACAGGAGAAGGTGGGTGGTGCAGAACTTCCTCTGGTCGTGGCTGCAGGGACCCTCCAGCTGCTTGTAAAACCATGGCAGGGCATGGACTGGGGCTCTCAGTGACCTCCAGAGGTTCCTTCCAGCCTCAACCATTCTGTGATTCTGTTGTCCATGAAGCATTAACCCTACAACAAAATTCAGCAGAGGGGTACAACTCTCCAAGGCAAACAAGTTCTGACAAGGGTCTGCACTGAGAGGAGGGCTGTGGCATGGATGGGGCAGCTCCATGGCTTGATTGGCATGAGTCACCAAGTGTTGACAATCCTCCAGAGCCACTGGTGGTTGGTGGATATAGAAAGGATGAGGGAGGAGAGATACACAGAAATACAGGGCCCATTAGGTGGTCTCTAGGAAGGTAAGAAGATCGTGCACCAATGCACACAATGTTTCTAGACTTGATTACTTCTGCTGGCAGGACACCTTGTCTGCAGTATCTGGAGAGAAAGAGCTGTGGATGTGGCTGTAGTAGTTAACCAAAAAAGGAGTGTGGTCCCTTTTATGTATCTTACATTAGTTTTCAAACAAAGCAAATTTGTGGAGACATTGTCAGTGTGGCCAGCAAAACAAACATAGCCTGTTTGTGATATAGCAATCCCTCTATTCAAATATAAGTTGCAAATTTCTTAGGGCAGAATTGTCTTTTTAACAAGTGCAAGCTTCTCAAAAAACAAAACTATTTTTTCCGCAATACTTGAATTTTTTAAAAACTGACACTTGATATATTACTGTTTTATTGAAGTTATTTGGTTGGCTATCATAAAGAGTAAAATTCAGGAAAAACTAAGAAAAGAGTTTTTTTTAAATATGAAATGTCTTGTATTTTTTTGAGAAAATATCACTGTATGTATAGTAGATTATTGAAAATATATGACATGAAGTCAAATCCCCTTAAAAATTGCTTGGTTTCATTGCTTCAAGAGCAGAATGTTACTTTATCCTGCTCATGAATCTTCTGTTCGCTGCTCTTTTTTTTAACCTTGGCCTCCTCCTTGAGCACAAAAAAGAAATTAAAAACTCCGCGTGGAAAACTGAAATATCAAAATTCTACTGCAAAAATGGTTGCTAAATCAATGCCAATTTAATAAGCCACTTGTAGGACCACTTAAGTTAAAAGAAAAGAAACTCTTAAGGGCATCCTTAAGATCAGCCTGACCTGTTAGTGCTGAGGCAAGCTGTTCTTCCTGGAGGACACCCTCAAAATAAGACCAATAGCTAAACCTTTGAAAAAAACAACCTCAGACTTAAGGGTGCTGCCAAAGCCAGTTGAGTTGATTACCCAGCAGGTAGTCATGGGCAGGTATCAATGACATTCTTGGGTCACTTACAAGGAAAAGTGCCATTTAAGCTTCATCCAACTCTAAGTGAATACGTGGTGCTCACAGAGAAGTTAGTTACCATTTTTCTCCAGCAAAGAATCAGGCCATTTGGACCTTCAACCAAATCTCTTTCACAAAGAAAACATTCTCTTTCACAAATGAGAATAAAATAGGGTTTCATAATGGAAATTATTTCATACCTACCCATAAGAAACAAAAGACATTTTTTATTTGACAATATATGTAAAAGCCCTGGCTTTTTTCCCCCATTTTCTTGACCTTAAGTAGCAAATCTGCAAGAGTAACTCCATGTATCTTAGCAGTCATTTCCTTCTGGTAGAGGAAGCATTACTGGTCAGGTACTGGCCCAAGAAAATGATGGGAAAAGTCTGATCAAGAACCAATGCTGAGAATATATCACCAGTCTGGAGGTGTAACAGGCTGCCCAGGCTGCAGTGGAAGGCAGAGACAAGCCCATCCAGCTTGGCCCTGAGTCCCCCATCAAAAGTTACTGGCATGGTACGTTGCAGCTTTCTACTTTGATGCTCCTTGTTCTGCCAGCCAAGGATTTACTCCCTCTGTGGTGCAGGAGGTGCTGGCCAAACCAAGCTGATGAGCTTGGTTTGCCAAGCTCATCAGCTTCCTCTGGAAAAAAACCACTTCTGTCCTGACCATGGCTAGATGCAGAGTCAGATTTATCTGAGCTGACAGAACTCCAAAACTGGAGACATATTTTTGTGTCTTCAGGGAGAGTCCCATATACTGATTGTGGCCTGGCATGTGTCAGCTGGACTACACCCCCAAAATCTCTGGGAGAGAGAAGGAAACAGTATCGCTCTGAAGAGAGGATGATTGGCTTTGGTTGCACAAGGATCAGTTAGGTGCAACACAAGAGCTGTGTAGTGTATGTTCAGATCCTCAGGAGCTATGATGTCAGGGGGTTCTTTCCTTGAAAGGGTCTGCAGAAAAATATTCCCCCAAAAATGCTTGGCTGGAAACACATCTGCTATTATAGTCTACTAAATAGATGTGAACAAGACTTCATCAGGAGTTTTCATGGAACTAAGCAGATTAATAGCAGCAATCAGACTGTGACCTAACCAAATTTTTGTACTCCTCCAGTAACTATCTGAGGTTGATTTGCTTTCCTTATAGGACTCTATTTGGGCAGCAGTGGGGATGGGCAGAGAGCAGATGTTCAGTGAGCAGCAGAATCAGGGAGGCAAAGGCTTTTTCCAGTGGCTGCTATAACAAACGGTGATGGGGAAGGTACCTGAGCTTTTATTATTGCTGCAAATAGATATATATGGCAGGAATCGGGAGGGGGAAGGATCTGCCTGCTTTGCTTTCAGTTGAGGGTCGAGCTGCCAGCAGTGAATGCTGACAGTGGCTGTTTTAAATCAGACTCTGTCAAGGTTTGGAAGGTGGAGGGAATGTGCTTTTAGAGCCAGGGCAGTGACCTGGAAGGAAGTAGCAAAAGCACTGCCGACACTGGCAGCAGATGCCATGTGGGTCAGAGGCAGCACGAAACAGAAGATGGTTGCTGGGCCAGAGCTGTCTGGCTCAGCTGGTGGTGGGCACAGGAAGCAAACTACGTGTTCTATGTGGCCACATCTCTGTGCCTCGGCATAAGAGGAGGAGGGTGTTCTCCTCAGGCGTTTGGGCCAGCTGAGCTGAAGCACAGGGAGGCGAGGCAAGGCAGGTGCAGCTGGGTTTTGGAGTCCTCTCACCAAAGACTACAGTTTGGGAGGGAGCTGTCTGTTTTGCCTCCTGCCAATGTGCTGGGGAGAGTTCCTTTCCTAGGCCACCTGATTGCAGCCTGTGAATATTGGCACCATGAGAAGACATGGTTGTGGGACACCAAAATTGCTTCCTTGTGCCTTTTTCTGGGTACCAAGAGCAGCATAACTGCTTTAGCTTCTCCCAGATTCTGGGCTAAGTTAGCCTGTCTTGCAACAAGACTGACTGTGTAAGTGGAGAGCAGTATCTGGGGGCTGTGCTGCTGGTTGCACTTGATTTACTCCAGCCATGTCTGCTCAGCTCTGCATCCTGCTGTGGTGACAGCACTGCAGAGGCTCTGCTGTCTGGCAGTCAGCGCTGGGGTTGGAAGATAAGCAGATAAACATAATCTTTACAAGAAAGAGGGTAATCAATCACTGAAACAACTTATCAGTGCTTGTTGGGGGACCCTTTACCCCTTACAATTGCTAAATAAAGATGATGTATGTTTTTTTAAAATATAAAAATTCATATGTATGAGTGAGTTCAGTGATACCGTCTAAACGAGAAGCCAACCTATGACCAGTGATCTTCTCTGGCCTTATAAAAATGACTCTATGCATAATTTACAGGGTAGTAATGAATATTAGAAGTATTCATTTTCTCTTTAAATATGTGTGCTCATGTCTGGATCCTTCTTCTGACACACAAGTAGATTTAATAAGTTGATTCTTCATAGCTAGTGGCCTTCATTTATTCTGGCATAAAACAACTAATATTATTTCATAATATCTCTGTAGAATTAAGAATGGAAAGCTAACAGTAAGTCTTAGAGTTCAGAACTGCTGAAGAACTGAGGACCCAATGTGAAAAACATTCTGTCCTTAATATTAGCAGAGTTGAGCATGACCAAGAATAAATTGCAGTAAGATAAGGATTTATGTAAATTAGGGAACTTTGAATATGAAGCAAAATTCACTGAACACTCTGAAGTATCTTCCTGGGCAAGTGTTCCACCATGTTTCACGCCCATTAGGTCTCTTTCCACACACCTGCTCCTTTGGGAAGGAGTTATTTTTAAAGATGATTGGCTGTATTTTGCTGTGATGTATCTACGTGTAGGCTCCTAGTGATTTTGAGGAGGTAGCTTGCCAGGGCTGCTCAGAGTACTTGGTTCTGGGGTTTCTGGCCTTTTGGTGTGCCCAGCTGCTGCTTTCCACCTGCCTCAGCAGATGTGGGATTGGAACCAGGCTCCACTTTGGAGGAGACTGTCACAAGAAGGGAGGCTGCCTGCAGTGCCAGCACACCCTGC
>NW_020955976.1:236927-238196 GCF_003031625.1 Empidonax traillii | reverse complement strand
CAGAAGAATTAATGTACAAAAGTAGCACCTTCTCCATTTGTTTCCTTGAGGTTTTTAATCTCAATCCTAAAATATTCTGAAAGTCAGGTGGGATATTTCACAGAATCACAGAATATGCTGAGTTGGAAGGGACCTACCACAATTATCAAGTGCAACTCTTAGCCCTACACAGGACCATCCCCGACAGTCACACCAAGAAGCATTATCCAGATGCTTCTTGAACTCAGTCTTGGTGCTGTGACCACTTCCCCAGGGAGACTGTTCCCATGTCCAACCACCTCTGGGTGAAGAACCTTTTTCTAATATCCAACCTAAACCTCCCCTGATAGAACTTCAGGTCATTTGCCTTGGGTTCTGTTACTGGTCACCACAGAGAAGAGATCAGTGCCTGCCTCTCCTCTTCCTCTCATGAGGAAGTTGTAACTACAATGGGGTCTCCCCTCAGTCTCCACTTCTCCAGGCCAAACAGATCAAGTGATCTCAGCTACTCCCCATACAGCTTCCCCTCAAGACCCTTCACTATCTTCATTGCCCTCTTCTGGATGCTCTCTAATAGCTTAATATCTTTCTTATATTGCAATGCCCAAAACTGCACACAATATTCAAGGTGAGGCCACCCCAGTGCAGAGCAGAGCGTGACAATCCCCTCCCTCGACCAGCTGTCGATGCTGTGCCTGATGCCCCCCAGGACATGATTGGCCCTCCTGGCTGCCAGGGCACTGCTGGCTCAGATTCAACTTGCCATCGACCAGGACATGCAGGTCCCTTTCCTGGTACTGCTTTCCAGTGTCTCATTCCCTGGTCTGTCTGTACATCCAGGGTTGCTCCATCCCAGATGCAGAATCTGGCTCTTCCCCTTGTTGAACTTCATGTGCTCAGTGACTGCCCAGTCGCCTGACTTGTCGAGGTCTCTCTGCAGGGCCTCCCTTGCCTTTGAGGGAGTCAACAGCTCCTCTCAGTTTTGTGTCATCTGCAAACTTGCTTAGTATCCTTTCCAGTCCTGCATCCAAGTCATTTATGAAGATTTGAAGAGCCCAGGGCCTATGATGGAGCCCTGTGGAACCGCACTAGTGACAGGTCACCAGTTTGATGTCACCCCATTCAGTATTACCTCAGCCTGTGAGCCAATTGCTCACCCATCACATGATGTGTTTATCCTGCTGTGGGCTGGATATTTTTTCCAGAAGGATCCTGTGGGAGACAGTATGGAAAGCTTTACTGAAATAAAAAAAAAAAAAAAAGAAAAAATCAACTGGCTTGCCTTTGTCA
>NW_020955976.1:233333-236615 GCF_003031625.1 Empidonax traillii | reverse complement strand
AAAAAAGAAAAAATCAACTGGCTTGCCTTTGTCAACCAGGTAGGTTACCTTGTCATAAAGCAAAATCAGGTTGGATTTTGCTTTATGACAAAATCAGGACTTTCCTCTCCTGAAGCTGTGCTGGCTGTGACCAGTGACTGCGTTGTCTTTCGGGTATTTTTCAATACCATCCAGAATAATCTTCTCTGTAACTTTACAAGGCACTGAAGTGAGACTGACAGACCGGTTTCCGTGGTCCTCCTTCTTGCCCTTCTTGAAAACTGGGACAACATTCACCACCGTCCAGTCAGTTCTGGGGCTGTGGGAAGTCATCAGCCAGCTCTTTGAGGACTCCTGGATGAACCCCATCAGGCCCCATAGATTTGTAGGGATTCAGTTTGAGCAGCAGATCCCACACAGTTTCAGGGTCGGCTGGGAGTTGATCATTCTCACAGTCAGGGTCCTCCAGCTCAGGGCACTGTGACCCAGAGAGACAGCCAAAATCTTTATAAAGATGTGTTAGCTTAAAGCTGTGATGGAGACCGTGGCAAGCTGATGCCCAAGAGAAATGTCTAGCAAAGATAAGAAAGGCACACATTTTACAGGTAAAAGGCAGCATCTTAAGCAGAAAGGATTGTTCTCTTTTATATCCAGCACCTGAGCAGCCCCCACACTGACTTCATATCGGGCACAGCCCTCAGCTGGGAGCCAAGGGAAGGACTTTCTCTTCCACTTTGCTAAGTGAGCACTGAGCTGTGGGTGAGCAATAGGCCCCAGACTGACTTCCTAGTAAAGTTGTCCTCTGGTGCACTGCAGGCTTCAGAGAGCAAAGCTTTGTCCAGGCTTTGTGCTAGGCATTTCTGGAGTGTTTCTGATGGCTTGTCTCCTGTGTCTTTTTATTCTGTTTCTCTGCAGAGCTTTATACTAAACTCCACAGGATCCAGAAAAAGATTTGCTTTTTTTCCCCTCTCTTGGGATGAGGAGACAGGCCAGCAGCCTGCAGGCAGTTTTCCTTAACATTTATTGAAACCTTTCAGCATCAACAGCTGCATATGTGCCAGTATTGAACCACAGGTGCCAAACTAATTTTTTACAGGTGAATAAATTAGATGCCTGAGGGTTTGCACATGTGCCCAATTTATTGCAACTGGCACTGAAACGTATTAGCTTGAGCCATGGGCCCTTGTCCCATGTAAGAAAGTGAGGTAAAATAAGTCAGTACAAAGCACTGATGCTCCTTAGATAGAATTATTCCAGCTAGCTGGAGATCAAGTAGTGCTAAAGCAGACTTCACGTACTACAAAGCAATACAAGCCTGTCCAAGACCTGCATATGTAAGTACTCGGCAATTATTTCAAAGATTTTACCATGTGAAGGGTTATAGCTCCTGGGAAAAGGCATTTGTACTCTTAAAGTCCCAGTACAATCTTGTACCTTTCAAAATTTTTCTTCTCTAGAATGAAGGGTGTGACAGAACTCAGGGGTATTTTCCCATTTCAGTGGTGTTTTGGAGTGGTTTAGTTATGCCCTATCAGTGGTAGCCCATTAACCAATATGGTTGCATGCACTGAGTTCCATCAAGATTTAATGCCTTGGGTTAATCACTATCTTATTTCTGCTAATTGCTACCAATTATGTTTTCCACCACTACCCATTAGTGCACATCACCCAGACTCCCAGAGGTGTGTGCATCCTCCTTGCCCACCCAAGGTGGCCTCCCACCCGTAGCACCTTCTCACTTCTTTTCACCTCACAAGGCTGATTCCCTTCCATGCCCTTACTCCTGCGCTTCGGTCCTAGGCCCTCCTGTGGGTGCCTGTGGAAGGTGGAGGCAGCAGTGGGAAATAGGGGCTTGCTGCTCTGGGAGGTGTTGCCTGGATGTTTGTGCTTGGGCTGATTAACACAAAGCAGCTCCACGGTGTCTAGTGCAGACAGAGAGCAGAAAGGAGGCAATTCCCAGAGCACAGTTTGACCCAGGAGATGTGGAAGTGTGTGCAAGGGAATCTGAAGAGACTGTGGTCTATGTGGGTCTTCAGCCAGAGGGGCATCAGCCAGATGAGTGAGGCTGGCATTGCTTTTAAAATAATTTAGTCCTGAGGTGCTTACATTAGCCTTCCTTCCTTCCTTCCTTTCTCCCTGAATGGTGTCGAAGGAAAGGAGACTTTTATTTAGCTTTTAAAAAAGGGGTAGATCCTCAATATGGAGAAGGTTTTGGTGTGGAGGTCTTTTTTTTTTCCCTGTAGAAAATTCAAAGAGGATTTTCTGTGTTGGAAAATAGCAAGTCATTGACTGAAGAATGACAAAGGGAAAACAAGGTGAAGATACATTACACTGGGTTGCCAAGAAACTTTTTGGTTTACTGATTCTGTATGTATCCCATTAGAAAGTAGCTCTGAAACAAGCTGGGGTTCTTTTTACATTCTTGACTTATGGGGCAATTTAAACTTTGATTGATTATCTATTCTACAATCCATGATGTTGATATGAATTCATGTGCTATTTTTTTGTAGTAGATAGAACTACTTAACTTGTCTTTCTCTTTCATTTTTTTTGAATGTGGATTTCTTGGATGATTCTCCAATTCTTGTAAGTTCCAGAAGTTGGTGTGTTACTCTTCACTCAAATGAGCAACGTGGAGGCATAACCTGCTTCAGAGTGTGGTGCTCTCTAATCTCAGCTTCACTTTAGTGAGAGTGAAATACACGTTGAACCACTTTGGTAAATTGCAGTATTTATTATTTAGACATGCAACATCCGTTCTGATATTTTACAGTAGTCAGAGTCTCAGAATATCTGGTCAGCCTGAATAACTCGTATCAAACACTAGCTGCATTTTTTACTTGTGGAATCAGTGAGTGTATATCATTAAGTATCTTTAAACATTATGCACAAAGTTTGCTGCATTTTAGCTTTTGTACTAAGAATTAGGGCTGTATTTTGGGCTCTGACTTCTGCAGAATCGTTGTCAGCTGATGGGAAACAGAGTAGGAAATAGCTGAAAAGACAAATTCTCTTTGTCACAACATAGCAAAGTGTAATCTCTTGGTAAAAAATAACATCATTTGTTCTAACTGCTCCGTGGCAGTAGCAATTTACCTTCTACCCTAGAATATATGGTTTTGACCTCTTACATCTATTTTATACTATTATAGCTTTAAGATCCTTAAGAGCATTTTGATTTAGGCACAAATGCAGCAAAGTGATTAAATACAGATTGATTTCAATCAGACTGAAGCCTCTACTTAAACCTAATTATGTACTTAAATATGCTGCTGGAGATGACTTTTCTACTGATTTATGCAA
>NW_020955976.1:214843-233091 GCF_003031625.1 Empidonax traillii | reverse complement strand
CTCTTACATCTATTTTATACTATTATAGCTTTAAGATCCTTAAGAGCATTTTGATTTAGGCACAAATGCAGCAAAGTGATTAAATACAGATTGATTTCAATCAGACTGAAGCCTCTACTTAAACCTAATTATGTACTTAAATATGCTGCTGGAGATGACTTTTCTACTGATTTATGCAAGCAGAAAACTGAGTCCAAAAATACACATGAAATAAGACAGGTATCTATTTCTTTTGAGATACCATATCCTATCTCCTCCTCTTTTTCCCATATCTCTGTACTAAAAGCCTGTCTTTTTTTGAATTTTCAAAGACTTGATGATGGTGTTTTCTGGCAGCTATGCTGATGTCCCCAGATTTATGCCAATAAATCTAATCCATATGATTTCTATCTTTCCTTAGCAATCTCATTAGACCTACAGTAGCTGTTAAAGCAGTTTTCCTTCTAAAACGTCTTTTTTTTTTTTTCTGGAAAGATTGTTGTCTGCAGAGACTATTAAGCTATAAATCTTTGTGTTCCTTCAGCTTCGTAATTAGTATGGTGGGATATTTGCTGCTGTCACAGAGCCTCTGCAGGATGTACCAGTCCTGCCTGAGCTCAGTGAACTCTCTGCTCACTCCTTTGTTAGCACAGCCACCCCCTCTGCTTCAAAGATGTGGAGCAACAAGGGCAGACCAAAGCTTCTGGGCTTTCACAGCACACTCTGATATTGGAACACTTTACCTGTTTTCTGCTGCTCCGATGTTTTCCAAAGCCCAGGGCCTCACCCAGTGTGGGCGGTCTGGGACATCTGCTTAGGTGTGGCTAACTGGTACCATCTAAAATTAAATGGTACTTGCAGCCTGTTCCTGCCTAACATCTTGTTCTTAGGATCCCCACTCCGTGGTCACCACTGCTGTTGGAAGAAAGAGGCCCTCTTGCTGGCACTTGCAGTAGAGCACTTGAACAAAGCCCAGGGAACAGTTTTTCTGTTCATTTCTAGCCATAGCGCTTTGCTGAGGATTTATCTGACTTTTTTGACTCCAAGCTAAGAAATAGCATCTTACTGTTATTATATAAGATGGGAAGTCTTTCCCCATGCCAGGTTAACTTACAGTCCTCCCTCACAATCTGCAATTAGGGAGAAAACAAAGATAACCTGTGCCCAGAAGAAGTCCCGTCACTGGATTGTTGTAGTCAGTTCATCTACTATTCATCTACCCCTTATCTTGAAGATTATTGAAAACACACTGCTTTTCCTGATGAGCGGTGATAGTCAATGGCAAATGATAACCCAAAAGGCATAAATCCATAATATAGGCACTCTGGCATAGTGCTTGATACATCACGGTGGGTGTGGTTATAGTTCTACCCTAAGTCCTGGTGCTTTGTTGCCATGCCCTTGGGCTACTCCTTAACATTTGTGCAAAGAGGGCCTAAAACGTGAACATGCCTAAAATACAGAGCACACCAGAATATGTGTTGATAGCCAAGTGATGTGCACCAGTGGTACACACTTCACTGGGCCCTGAGTGAGTGTGGGCAGCTCAGTTTGGTTTTGTCTGAGCCCGCCTTTTGCCTTCCCAAGGCTGATGCGCCCCTGCCAGTAGGGCAGAGAGGCATGTTGCACCCTGGGCAGCCTGTGCAATGTGCACAGGAGAGAGGCTGCAACCCCTTTAGCGCAATTACACTTGGGGGCAGAAGTGTGTTCCCTTCCTGCACAGGCATGCCAGACAGCAGGCAGGGGATCCCTCCTGAGTCAGGTGCAAAAAGAAGGCATAACCTGGTTTTGGGGGGGTGGAGATACCAAAGTGCAGGACAAGTGTGGTGAGCTGGTAGGGTGACCCCCAGCCCTTTCTCTGGAGCACTGAGCCATAGCTGTGCAGCTCTGGGTGAACCAGCTTCTAGGGCATGAAGCAGGATGCAGACTGTGGCAAAGGTTGCTAGTAAGAGAGCTGCAAAAATAAAATGTGCAGAGTCCTTGAGGACAGCTGAGAGTAATTTTTAAAGAGGTCAAATGTGAGTCATAATTTTTTGCCTTGGAAATCTTCTATTCTCGTGAGCTGCTTTCATTCTGTGTCTTTAGAGAAACAACCCAGCATGCTGAGGCCTCATTTTGGGTCAGGCTGTCTCAGTATCATGAGTGAAGAATAATCATAAGATCCTGTCTCTTTAAAGTAGAAAAGCCAGAAAATCTTCTTGCTGAGCATTCTTGTTATCACAGAGGTTTACAATTTATGTGGTATTTGTCTTTTAACCCTGAAAAAATGGGTGACAGCAAACTGTGTTCAGTTGTGCAGAGAAGCTCTAATACACTGAAAGAACCCAATACACAGAAAAAACTCTCTGTGCATTCCAAGATATAAATTTATCTAAGAAAAACAAATCCAGGCTTATGCCCAGAATATGTATGTGGGAATGTATAGGAGGGGGATGATACCCTAGTTTGAAAGGGAAGTTGGGAAATTTTGAGGGACAATGTTTTCTCCAGTATCCAAACCACAGTATGAGGAAAATTCCCAGACCTAGTCCTATCTGTTTAGCAAGAACTCATCTGCTTAGGACCCAAGCATTGATTATGCTGATTGAAGCAATTTATTTATGCAGTGGTGAAAACAGACATACAACCCTACACTTTGGGACTAGACATTTGGATCTCCAGGTGGCCAGGAAAGAAGCACATGGAGATGTGGACTCCTCTGCTCCAGAGCCACAGGGCAAGCACAGAAATGCAGAGAATTCTTTCCTTTATTTTCAACTTCGTGGCAATGCACTTAGCAGTTCAGCACTGAGGCAAAGAGGTCAGTCTTTGGCTACTGCAGAGAAAAATGAAGGGATCCGATAGCACAGCAATTCTTTGGTCCTCTTTTCTTTTAAGCTATGCATGATTCATGGGTTACATTAGTATCCCTGCAACAGGAAGGACATGGATCATTAATGCACCAGTCCAGAGGAGACTGAGTGAATTCTTTATGCTTTCATTACAAATCACATTGTCTACTTTGCACACTGCCAACCTTGCCTGTGGCTCTTGTCTGTGCAGCACTCCCCATTTACAATAAGTAAATTCTTCAGGCTCCAACGTCATGTTAGATACACCTCCTCTACAAGGAAACCCTACCTCTTCAGGAAAATGTGCACTGATTAAAGCAGTTGGTGTCCAGAAAGAGTTACACAGAGGAGCTTAACTTGACACTTCAGAGCAGGTCACACTAATGTAATTGCTAGTGCTGACCCTCTGCCTTTGGGCGTGGAGCACAGTGTCCATGTCACCACTGCAGTACTGGAGAGGATGCCCTTCTCCTGGCTTATCTTTGGTTCAGGTCAGACAAAAGTGTGATGTGTGTCAAACTTGAAGAGCATCTCAGACTTTAAACCATTTTTTTGCACTCGCTGTGTGTTCCCTTTGCAAAACAGTAGCTGCACAAGACACAAAGAACTGTTGCCCAAGATACCTGTTTTGAAAGTAAAAAATTATAGATTAATAAATAGGCCAGGAACAGGCAGGATAAAAATAAAAAAGTACCAGATGTATCACTGGTGGAGCACAGTGCGATCAAAGGTACATTTATTCGTGGCAGACTATGCACACAGGAAAATCAGATGTTTCTACTTGTCTGAGTGGCAGTAAATTTGCACAGTATTACCGAAGTCTGGGGTTGTACATGCACAAGTGCTGAAGATCAGACCTCTTTGCTAAATGTGCTCTCTTTCTCAGCTAAGCTTCAGCCTATTCAGTGAGTTAATACCCCACTAGCAAAGCCTGCCTGTCTTCCCAGCACATTCCCCTGAGAGTGAATAAAGAGGTGTTCTCCCCCTGCTACTGGGAGAGCCTCCCTATGTCCCCACGTCTCTTGTGACTGGGGTTGCATGGGAGTGGGATTCACAGTCCAGCCCTCTACAGTACTGCTACAGTGAAATGAAAGTGTTGTGCGCTGGAGTCAAACCACAGCTTCATTTAAAACCTGCCCTCAAGAAAAGATGAGGCCACTCTCACTGAGAATAAAATATTTTAATATAAATTTCCACCTTCATCTTTACTGCTTTTACAGGGAGGATCCAGCTGTTCAAGTGTGACTTTTTTTCTCCTCTGTTAGCAATTTCAGGAAATCAAAATATGTGTTGGGAGAAGTGAAAGTTTACGGATTTGTGACTATCTGGGACTCGTCTCCTGCCCAGTCTCCAGACAGATTGTGCTTTTCAGGCCCCTGTGTACAGGCAGCTGTATTTAAGTATTATTTCTTGTGGGCTCACCATTTCTTGAGAACTAGCTTCCAAGTGTCTCCCGTAACTCCTACACATAGGTAAAAACAGCTGCAGAAAAAACAAGATTGACTTGGTCCGTTTTTGTCCCAGAAGGTGTCACTGAAGAGCCAGGAAAGGTGCGATTTAGCAGTAGTCTTAACTGGAGTCTTAACTGCAGCCTCGAGAGGTGGAGCCTGGAGAAGGTTAGAAGCAATTTGGATTCAGAGATTCCTGTGGCTACTGGGGAATGAAGTTCTGGACAATTTTGCATCAGAGAATGAATACCCTGAAACTTGGAATGCTGTGTTATTCCTCAGCTAAGTCACTTTACGGTCTGTAGCAAAATTCAAGTATTCTTGGGAGGTGGTGGAAAGGGGTTCATGAGTTTAGAGGTGCGTTTTTTATAACATACCTTTAAAGGAATGCATTTATCTTCTTGCTCTTGGCTTCACAGCTGCTGTGTCAACATTGTATTGTAAAAATATTAAACTGCTTTGTTGTATAGTCTAGGTCTTTAGACCTTTCCTTAGGGATGGGAGGAAAAGCTGAGCTTTTCTGTCCAAATGCTTTGCTATGATTTATTACACATTACTGATAGATACAGAACTAGCACAGATTTGGCAGTGATACAAGAGGCCTCAAGGAGCCTGCAGTGTGAATTCAACCAAAACCAACAAGTTATACACATCAAGCTGGGTGTCCTTCTATCCATTTGGGAAAGGTAGTTTGATTTACTGTTGTAAGTCTTTCCTCTGATGTTGGGAATCTTATGAGACTTAATCTGATACATAAAGCAGAGACATTAAGGATACCTGCCTTCATGACGGGCACTGGGAAGAAATTCCTCGTTAATGTGGCCAGAGTAGAAAACCCTTTCAACAGGATATTAAATACTCTGCTCTTAGGCAGTCTCTTAACTACTGAAGACCAGGCTGTGATTTGATGTGGGGGTAAGATTATCCTACACCAGCCTACTGCGGGTTGTTGGTTCCTTCCTCAGAAACATCTGCTACTGTCTGAGGCAGGATAATGGACTAGATTATTGCATCCATGTTCTCATTCCTGGGCTCTAAAGAAAATAATTGGAGGGTCTTAAAAAAAAAGAGTGGTTTAGTTGATAGGTCAAGGTATATAGCTGGCACATTTTTAGCCAGTTCTCTGCTCTTTGGGGTGTTCATGTTGCACATCCTCTCCTCTAGTTTCCAACAGCATGCCCTCAGCTGAGTTGGTTTATCTTGCCTATAGTTTAATACAGCACAGCTTTTTGGCATATTGTAACTCTCTGAGGTAAAGAACAAAGGAGGGAGACCATATTTTTCCCTGACAGAGCTATATCAAGTTCACTGCTCTAATGGACTTACAAGGTCTGAAGCAAGGAATATTAAAAAAAACAAAAACAAACAAAAACAAAAACCCAAACAACAAAACAAAAAAACCAACCAAACCAAACCAAACAACCCCCCCCCCCAAAAAAAAACAAACAACACACAAAAAACCCAAACCCAAATTCTCTAAAAAGTGTGTCTTCTTTTTTGATAAAAGCCACTCAGAGTTTCACTTAAGTGAAGGTTCAAATGTTTTTCCTAACCTTCTCAGCTCCAGGTGAACCATACAGTGGCTGCAGGTACTTTTAATGACAAAAATACCATAAACTCATAGGAAAGTATAAGAAAAACTGTCACTTTGTTTCAATAAAAAGAAAATAAGATGGAACCCCCTCTACATTTTTAACGACATAATGGAGTCTACAGGGTGACATTCTACTAAAAAGTTAGGTGTTCACACCGAGGCAGCCCAGCAAAGGAGACTTGCAGGTCTCAGTGCTGGAATTTTGCCATTTAATCTTTTCTCTGGCAGATTAGCAGGAGATTACACAGCCTCTGTGCATTGTTATCCACAGAAATAAAACCTATAAGAGTTTGTTCAGCCGTACCCTCCACTTTATTTATCCATTTTTTATTTCGGCTCCTAATCTGCTAAGGATTTCAGCCTTTAGCTCAGGGTTATCAGAATGGCATTGTGAGTGGATAACATCTGTTTCAGCTTTCATCCATCTAGAACACAAGCATTAATCACTAGAAATGGAGTGTGAAATGGAAAGAAAAGTTAAATGTACATTTGATTGTGAATGCTCTCGGAGAAAATGTCTTTCAGGATCTGACCAGAGGGAGAGCTTTCCTGCACTATAGCTGGAGTTGCAAGTGCTTTTTTCATGCTGCATGAAAAGATAGTCACATTATCTGATAGAAAGTCTGCTTCTTTCAGTTTGTTTTAAAGACACAGTGAAACCCTGTCCTGTCTCTTCTAAAAGAAATAGCAAAAACAATTAACCCCCAAAGAGTGCATCTGTTTAGCTCAGTTTGGTTGTGGTTATCAGAGTGTGGAGATAAATGAAGCTTCTCTTTCCAGGCTTTCTGTGCCCCAGTTCGTACCTTTAGCCCTGAGCTGTTTAAGCATCATGCTGCAAATGGCAAATGGGATGCTTTACGGGGGTGATGAGGAATAGATAGAGAGGACTAGGAACAATCTTGGACCATGACAAAATGAGCTGACTTAGTAGCCCTTTTCTGTCCAGAGTTTCTAGATTTTTGTAGTTGTGGTAAGGAATGGTTTTGATTTTTTACTTGTCTGGCACATGTCATGGTAGCTGGACTCTTCATTTTTAAGTGACTTTAAGAACAATCACCAGTTCTGCCTGCATGGGAGCAATTAGGCGTGAGATACTGAGAGACTGCTTAATTTTCTCTCCAAATTCACTTACTGGTAGAATATTTAAATCTTTTTAGTGAACTAAATCTGTCTCTAGTTTTCCCTTCCACCACACTTTCTCCTTTTGTCTGGTAAAGATTTGCCTTCTTAGCTGGAGTTATAAGTTTCCAAAAGCAGCGCTGTTGGGAGGAATGCATAATCAGTAAATCAGTGTTTATGTGATGGCAGTCAAACAGCTACTGCAAAGAGCTGTCCTGTTTCTTCTGGAAGGTTTAAGATTTACTCCTCTAAGCAAATTTTTGCAGCGTTAACACCCACACTTTGGGTGGTTAATTTGGCTTGTGGCTGTGTGTGCTTCTCTGGCAGTTGCATGGGGTGGATTTGCTCCATTTTGTGAGGGTTTATGTGCAGGTACCCTTTCTGCATTGGAGAACATGTTGGTTGTTGTGGTCACTCTGGAAAGCTGGAGCTGGAAGATGTCTATATTCAGACCTAGCTGATGGGATGTGCTTTGTGTGTATGCTCTTCTGCAGAGGTGACTTCCAGCTTTGCTTCTCACATCACTAGATGCTCAAAAAGCTGGCAGGAGTTAATTTCTGAACTCATCAGAGAAGGCTTCTCATTAGAATTCCTCCAAAACGATGAAACACAATTCATCCACAGCAGTCAATGCTACCTCCTTCTGTCAATTTAAGATTCTTTTTCACCAACAGACCATTCAACTGAGATTGTCAAGGCATAATTTCTGTGCAGTGCAATGAATTCATCAGATGCCCTGTCCCTGTTTCCTTTATCATTCTTCCCCCTTGTCATACTTTGAGACAAACTGTTCTCAGCATTTTAAGCTCTAGAAGTCCCTGAGGAAAGCCACTGTAGCTTATTTAAAACACCCTAACAACTCTTGCCCACCCATCAGGTCGGTGCTATAGCTCTGGAAGGACTCTTTCAGAGTCCTGTTCCCAGAGCCTAAAAACAGTGCCTTTCTGGAAACAAGAGAGAAACCTGTTAACAAGAGTATTATTCCTCTAGCATTTCAAAACTGAGCCCATTTCTAACCTTTTGCTGAAAAATCACTTCACTTGGTGCCCTACCCCCCCCCCCCCCCCCCCAGCTTTCTTGAGGTTTAACAGCAGGTAGACTTAAATATATTGGTTTTATGCATAGCAGCAGCCAAGCTCTGTATTCTTCAAGATTGGTATTCTGGGAAGTGTTTCAGCAGGCCCTTTGATTTCCTTGTGTGCTTTGTTAAGAAGTGAAATAGTTAATGTTTACAGACATTACAGTTACAATACTTGTCAGCTAAATTGGCATCTGTTCAAGTGAAGGCAAATATACAGCCGACATCAGTTCAGTCTCTCTTCAAATTCAGCTTATCAACATGGGATAGTTATAACAGAAAGGGGAAGGGAGAGAACTTCAAGCCTCTGTAATTAAACCAGCAGTAGTTCCCAGAAGGACACTTTGTGTCTAAAATCAAAGCCTATCTTTTTCACTGTATATTGCAGCATATTCTTTAAGCTATTCTCATAAGATCCAGTCTTCACCTCAAATCAGAATGTCCACCCCCATCTAACATGAACCATCTCATTAGACCAGTATAACCAGGAAAAAAAACAACTGCATAAACAAGCTTACAGGTATCTATTTATATTCACTTTGTGTTCAGAAAGATCCTTTCCTATTTTAATGGAACAGAATTTACTTTTACAAGTCAGCTGAGAGTCTGCCAAGGAACTGCCAGACATCAAATCCTTTATGTTTGCTGGAGCTGATGCCATTTACCTGTGCTTTGAGTAAGAACCGGGAGTGTTCTGCCACCTCCCCAGATAGTGTTCTCCTACCTTTCCATCCCTGGCCTCCCTCTACCAAGAAAGGTTTTCTTTCTGTTAGAAAGAAACAAATTGGAGAGAAGAGAGAAAGGGAAATTATTGTCAGTTCTTGGCCTTATGCTTTTAGGGTTACATTATTTAGGGTGTATCTTACTGGTTTCTTACAAAAAAGGCATAGAAAGACATTTATTAGGTGGGTTTTTTCTGCACAGGCAACAGCCTGTGCAGAATAGAGGCACCATCTCTGACTGATTTGTCTCTTCTATAAAGGTAATTTTTCTTCTTTGCAGGTTTTTTAGTTCTAAAATATCTTCCATTCTGTAAACCGGTGCTTTTAGAAACTCCTTGGGTCTTTTTCAAGGAAAATCTAATTAATCCACAGTAAAGCAATAGAGAAGAACGAGTCAGTGACTGTGTTTTTCTGTACAAGTTCTAAAGTGCAATGCTGAACTGAAATGAAATATTGTTATTTATATCAGAATAGGAGTAATTGCAGTTCTAGACATGGTAGGTAAGACATGTACTGACGTCACGAGCATAAAATGTAAGTAAACAAAGTCTGTGGGAAAGATTCCATTCTGCAGATGAAGAACTGTGAAGGGGTAAAAGGTTTGCAAAGAGAAACTCAGTGTCAGAGGCCAGAACTGGTCTGATAAGGATGTTGTTTTCCGCACCAGACCCTCCTTTCTTTCCTTTGGGCTCTATTTTTTGTACCAGCTCAGAAAACAGACTTCTTGAAACTACTTAGTATTCATCACAGATGATAGCCTTGCAATTTTGTGAAAAGTAACATCTGTTCAGGGAGAAACTGTGTGTACATGTATAAGCAGGTTTCCAAGACATGTATTTGAGAGAAGAGGAGAAAACAATTTTGCTCAAATATCCCTAAAATTTACCCGCCTACTCACCATAATCCAGCAACCCAACCTCAGAGCAATCTTCTTGGGTAAAGAAAAAGAACACATAATGATGTCCAGACCCCCAGCTGACAGCAAATGGTATTGCTCCATTACAGATCTACTCCATTATGGTTCTGCTGTCTGATAAAAAGAATTTCCTGTCACTGGCAAGTGGAATTTTTCAAAACCAATCTATATGCTGGACTTCTCTCTGGCTTTAACCAGCAGAGCCGTGTATCCGTGTCACTGCTGAAACAGGCACTCTGAGCTTTCTGAGTCCAGAACTACTGAGTTTCATCTGGTTTCACTGGAGAGTTTGACAGAGCTGTGAGGAGCACAAAGTTTTGCTGCAGAAGCACAAGCTGGCTGAGATGCTTGGCACAACTCTGATGAAACTAGGCTGAATTTTAAGGTTTTAGTTTGACCCCACACCTAGGAAGCTTCACTTGGATTCTGCTCTGCTTAAAAAAGTCTTCTTTTTCCAAGGGTTACTTAGGGTACCTTCAAAAAGTACTACAAAATTAGCTCAAATGCAATTATTTGTCTGCCCCTGAGGACAGTTAAAGAGAATATTTTATTCTACTCTTTATTCTACTCTCTCCTTTGTAGCCAAAGGGAAGCAGGATAAGGATTAATTACGTGTTACAGAGTCTCTTGTTCTGGGTAGCAAAAGATCATGGATGGTCTTGAACTCTGGTTTAATTCCTATATACCTGATCAACATTACTGCTGTAACTGTAAAAATACAAATAATAACACTTTAAACTAATACATTTTATATATTTGTGTATTTATTACAATTTCTTGGTCAATGTAACCAAAGGTAGCATTTGTTGTTCAAACCTATGGTATGTTTTGCATTGATTGCTTTTTTAAAAGACATCTGTTCTTAGAAGCTGGTCTTATGTTTAATCCCTGTATCTTTACCATGGGAGTTCAAAGTGAATGGCTGCTGCATTTAAATATAGTTCATCTTCAAAACAGGAGCATGAAACCACCATATGACAGTATCTGATTGAAGAAAGGAGGCTTTGGCCTCATGGCAAGGCTTGTACCCTGTCAAGGCCTGGGTGGAAATGGGGCTCTGGCGCTGCAGCTGCAGGATCTGCTTCCAGCAGTGTCCCATGTGGGTTAGCTGCTCCGCTTGTTGCACAGCTGTTTTCCCCTGGGTGTGAAGAAGGGACAAGTAGCCTGACCCTCATGGCCAAGCAGTAACTGATGGAGTATAGAGTAGAAGAGCTAAGCAATATGCTCCAGGGCTTGTGTAAACCTAAGGAGATATTACCAGTCAGTAGACAAGGTGAAATGTTATCCTAAAATCCATGTCTTTGAGTTCAGTAGGTTTTTTTTTTAAACTGGTATCTCTTTTTTACGGTCAGCAGCCTGCTCATATCTTGGATATCACCTTTTTTTTTTTTTTTTTTTTTTAATTTCAGACAGATCAGCAATGTGGTTTTGAGGTAAATCTCTAGATTATCTTTACTTGCTGCTCTTTGATTCATAGCCAGAGCAGTCTCAGAGCGCATGCACCCTTTCAGTGAATCATCATGGGAAGATGTACTCCAGGAGCATGCCTAATTTGCTGTAGCTGTTGATGGATGCTGACTTGATGGGACCAGTGCAAAGGCAGCTCTCTGAAATGCAAATAGTGTGGATGTTGCATCCTAGCTATCAGTTTCTTTGCCCTACAGATCTGCTCCTGCTTGCTAATGTAACAACAGAATGAGAAAGTCACCATAGCAGGCCTGATTTCACTCTGTGAGGGCATCAGGAGACATAGTAATTGGCAGTGGAACAACAAAGTTTATAAGGGCTAAAAATAATTTTATTTGCAAAATGATGGAACAAATATCTATAGTTCTCTGTGGCCACTGCCAGGTCACCCATGTGGACATCATACTTCCCAAGTTATCCCACTATTTCAAGACTCCAATAGTAGCTAAATCCAGCCATCCTCTGTGAGAGTGCCTTTGTGTTTGGACTTCAGTAGCATAGATATAATCAGTGACTCTGGGATCAAATCAGGTCCTTTGTGGTATAAATGGGATGGACAATTTGCTCTGGAACAAGCTTTTTTCTGTTGTCCTTTTGGGCTGTTAGTCAGACCATGGTCTTTGATAGTGTTAGATCTGTTCTGGGGAAACAGATTTTTCTTTTAGGCTTCAGTATTTCGTGTTTTACTTCTATAATTCTAATTTGTGACAGGAACACTGGACAGGTCTCCCTGTCTGAAGTAAAAGGAGGACAAAAATACTGGCATCCTTCTGTGCAGACAAACCAGTAAGGTTACTGCCCTTCAGCAGTAACAAAAAATATTATTGCACTTTCTCTTCCTGATCTCCTTCAAGCCCCTGTGGGAGTTCATGAGAGGCATCAGCAATAACAAAGAATCCTTAAAATGAATTGCAACAGCCAAGGAGACTTTTTTGCTTGATCACAAAGGGAGACGGAAGATGGATTTCAGAGAGAAGAGCAAGAAAGAAGCTGTGAGAGGTTCCATAATTCGTTAGAGATGAACTGGGTGCAAGAGTCAAGAGTCAGGCAAAATAAAGAGGGTTAAGTATGAGAACAAACATATCCTGTAATGTTTGGAACCACTGCAAGCTTGGGAATACGATACAGTGTTATTACAAAGCTACTAATAGAGCAGATTTGTGACTCTCTGGCCTGACTTCCAGATCAATAGGATACTCTGGGTGTCAGGAAAAAGATTCCCTCACCTGTAAGTCCAAATGCCCCTCTCTGGAGAGAATGGAGCAGAGAACAAACTGGAATTAAGCTGTGATTTCTGGGTGTCTAGATACAGATCTATCTATCGATAGAGAATCAATCAGTCAATACTTAACTACATATGTGTGGAGAGACTGGTACTGGCTTATATGAAGATCTGTGTGTCAATATTTATGAGTCTGATAGTAAAATCTTTTAAAGAGATACATGTGTTTATATTTCTTCTCACTATAATATTTCCTGTATGACAATAGCACTCAGTCCAGACAAATTAGACTTGTCAGCATCTGTTCCAAAGTTTACTTGGGACAGGAAGAAAAACAAACTAAAAAAACAAACCCGGCTGTTCGTGAAGTTTGACTTCATATGGACGTTTCTGATTAGCTGTTGAGGAAATCTGTGATCATTCAGAAACCTGTCAGCTATCCATACTGATGCTGATGTTCCAATCTTATCCAGCCATGCAAGAAGTTAATTCATCATACAAATATATTTGTATGGTCAGATTGGATGGGGCTCTGATCAACCCAGTCTAGTTGAGGATGCCCCTGCTTATTGCAAGGGGGTTGCTGTGGATATGTTTACACATACGTGTATGTTTTTGCTTTATCTTTCGAGGCTTTGCAACAGCTAGCTTGCTTTGCAATTAGCTTGAAATATGACCAAGAACAAGGGCTATTGGAACGCTTTTGAATACCAAATTAGTTTTGTGTCATGTCTTATCAAGGGTTTTGAAATCTAGCCCAGATTTCCCTGGACAATTTGTCAGATCCTGGATATCTCATCTGCTTTCCAGACTGCTGCTAGTTGCAGAAGGAACCTTGCTCACCAGACCAACTCAGTGTGTTAGGCTATTCTCTGAGGCTTGTAGTTAGTTTCTGGCCAGGCCTGCAGGAGCACATCAATGGCAGCCAAACTCTTTGATCTATTTTTCACGCCAAAGCCACAGTAGCAGCATTCATCTTAATCTGCTACCTTAGCTCGGAGGAAAATAAAATAGGTTCATGGTGCTTGATGTGAACAGGCTTCAGCTGAACAGTAAGAAATTAGGATCATTTGACTCCTGCTGTGTGTGGAACAGTTTTACCTAATCTAGGACTCCTGAAGGTGAGACCCCTTAAGAGAGAAGTTTATTTTAGTGAGGGGGCAGGGTAGGGAAGGTGAGGTCTACCTGAGAAGTCTTGTTTAATATAAGATACCTAAGATCATAAAAGATCTCTCTGGGATGAGGTCTTGGTAGAAGTATGTGAAATGACATTGTACTGAGACTCCTGAAAAACACCCTTGGGGTTAAGGTTATAGAAAGCAGTGTACCATCCAAGCATAGGACAGATCATAGAGAGAAAATAAACCACGTAAGAGCATCTGTGATCTTTCGTCTTGTTACAGGTCTTTAAAGCTGCCTTCAAAGCCTCTGCTACTGGAGACTCTAGTCTTGAACTAGATAGTCCTTTTGCAGGACCTGCAGGGCTGTGAGTAGCTCATGAGACTGTTGGAGGCTTAGCTGACTGGGTGAAGTTGGTGGCCAGATAACCTCTTTGCTGTAACCTAAGCCCAAATGAGGACATGTGAAAATCTTCTGACCACAGTGTGTGGGTAAAGAAAGACTTTCAGATTATTTACTTCACCTTCTGCAGTGCTGCTCCTAGCAGGGAGCACGGCACTAACACGGCCAACATCCATCAGTCCTCACTGAAACGTCTCCTAAGCTGAACTCAAGGCAGTCCATAGCGACTATTGCAGATAGAAAAGAACACAGCAGAAAAGGAGATGGAATTCAGAGCAACAGGATCCAAACAAGATCTTAGAATTGTGTTATCTCCCCATTTCAGCAGCAGACTGACAAGATGAAGAATGGAAGCTGGCCTCTGATAATGCAGAGTGAATATATTAGCCAGGAGAAAAGTTCCTGCTGGCGAGACACTCAGGAAAAATTACCTCTTCTAACAGAGACCGAAAAACACCCCAAACAACAACAACAAAAAAAACCCAGCCAGAAACATCATCTCAGCAGGGAACACTCTAACAGACAGGAGCTACCACAGTAAACAGAAGCGCAGTTTGCAGTATCAAAACACAGTGGCATCCTGCTCCTTTTGATGCTTGCCCACTGCCAGCTGCGAAGTCTTCATGCCGCTGCTTTTATGCTCTGCAATGTGACATCAAGCTCTTTACAAAGCAGACGCTCCCTGTATCTGTTACTCACCGTGCAACCTCCTGTGCAGAGCCCCAGTTTTCAGCAGTCATCAGTCACCGAAGATTTTCCTCTATGTTTTGCCACAAGAGGACTCCACTCTTCAGTGGCTCCCAGGGAGATGTCTGTGGTTTTTTCTAACTTCCCCAGAGAACCCTTCCAGCAAACTAGCAATTAAGAACCTGGTTTAGCAGCAGCTCTGTTTTTCAAAATGTAAAATGAACAAACACGTTTAGTGTGGACTTACTTTTTCAGAGCTCCAGACAGACAGACCACTGTTTGTTAACAAGAAGCTCCTGCTCTATCCAGCTATGGCATTAAATATTTTTGCTAAGGAACCTTGCACAGGAAAACGTTCACGGGTAAAATTGATCTTTTCCTTATCATTACTTGTGTACAGCTGTGTTGAAGCTTGTGGCTAATGATAAAGACCTATGCTTAATAATATCTTTTTAAACTCATTTTTTAAAAACCTTCCTACTTCTTGTCTCACTGTGTGCCATGAGCTTAAGGGCAAGTATCTTACAATGCTAACAGCCATTCATATGATGTCTGGTTAATGTGGTTATGGCTGTAGAGACATTGTAGTAATTATAATGATAGGAATATGATTGTTCCTCTCAATTTCAATTTTAATAGAGGCCAATAAATATGTCTTTTGGCTTTTATGATATTTAATAATCTTTCTAGTCATAAAAGGGGGCTTATAGAACTATGTGGATATGTTGGGAGATATAGGAAGGCATAAAACGCAAGGCTTCTGGACTCTGCAAAATAAGTATGTATTTACAATTCATATAAGTAGGGGCTGATCTCTGTTGGGGGAAAGAGGAGCTTAGCAGCTAGCAAAAGGTGAAGGATTTGAAAAGGAGAATGCTGGGGAAAGCACTGCAACCATAACCTGGGCAGGCTGCTGATCTAAGAGAATAGAGTGATCTGTCTGTTGCTGCAGCTCACCTCCCTGTCTGCTTTACCACAATTTTTAGACAGCACCGATACTGCGTTTTTGCACATTTCCAAGGGTTGTCATAAAAAGACAGTAGATACTGCTTTTCACAGTCCTGGCTATGAACTCTTGGACTTGCCTTATTGGATTGTAAGGACTGGAGTAACACAACTGAAACACTCGGACTTCAGCAGCACTAGAATTACAGCTAACTGTGCTTTACTGTTTTTGTTACCCTTGCTTATGGTAGAGTTCACGCTGTATGATAGAGTTATATTGCTGTGGTGGGAAAGTTAAGTGTTGGGAACACTGACCAGTGTCCAAAGAAAATATCCCAGCTGCAGACCCTCCAAAAGGAACGCTGGTTTCTTGCAAAGGAGAACTGAAGCCAGAAGAGTCCTCAGCCCCTAATGGTCAGGTACATCCATCAGAGAGCTTTTGTCAAAGGAAGATGTGATATCTGGGGGACACTGATGAATTAGCTTTAAGCTGGGGAGCTCAGGTGGTCTTAGGACAGAAGATGGTGCACACAGCAAGGCTCACCCCAAGTGCAGGGCTGGGTCATGAGCTCTGTGCTCCCCATCTACCCCCTTAGGGTTTTGTGGGCAGTGCAGGTATATTTGCATGAACTACAGACAGCACATAACCAGCACAACCTCAGCAGATGTCTCTTCTGAATGGCTGTTAACAGAACAGACACTAGAGGGCTGTGGAAAATAGTCTTTAAAATATTACTGTTTTCATGGTTTAGTTTCCAGAGGAAATGAGTCCAGGTCCTGTCTCTGACAGACACACAGGGAAGTGATGGATGTTACTCTTCTTGTCTAACCCAGACTCAGAGGACCCATCTGGTGCAAGGTCTGAAGACACATCAAATTCAATTTCAGGGCTCCCTGGACCACTTGAGAAATGCCATGGCTGCATGATGCAAAGCATCAGTATGATGTAAATTTTTCTCTGATGGTCCAGTTTACTTACAAAATATTGACAGTTTAACTGGCAAGGATTTTGCTCTGTGTATCATCAATGTCACATGCAGTGTCCTAGAGCACATAGGAAAACATAAAGTATTATTCTTTATCATGGTCTGTAACTGTTTTGACAGGAATATTTTGGGATGCTCAGTTTTTAATCAAATGAACTCTGTGTAATCATGTAATGATCAGAAAGTAGTAAGATAAGAAATTGACAAATAATAATTTAGTGGAAAACTTTAGACAAAACATTTTTAAAATTATTTAAAAAATGTTTAAAACAGGAATACTTGGGAAGTGAACTCTCAGTCCCACTGCGATTCGTGTAGGGATGCTAGAAACCATAGATCTCTGTACCAGAGTAGCCAAGGAGCCATTTCTGTTGCCATGTTGGGACAAAGCCAGTCTGGATGCAGACAGCCAGACCAATGTCAAGTCTATAGTTTAGTGAAAAAGTAATTTTTACCAGACAAGGTGCTGGCAAACTACCTGGCTGCATTCGAGTGAGCCAGCTCTAAAGGCAGAAGGGTGAAAGGACCAGAGAGGACACAGAAAGGATCCCGGTGTGGCCTCCAGGAGGCAGCAGGGAGAGGGAGAAAGCAGTATGAGGCAGGGTAAGCTGCTTCAGCCTCTAATACGGTGGCTCTGCCTGGCAGTGCCCTGAGCCAGGGCGATGAGAGGCTTTGGCTCATGATCATTCTGGCATCTCCATGCAGCGCCCTGCCCCGTTGCACAGTACAGGCTTGCCCTTAGGGGAAAATTTTGGTGAGGATTAAGTCAAAATCCCAACCAACTTGAAGGCAGCTGGAATCATGACAACTCTCCACACCTTGCAGATGATAGCAGAAATCACTACAAATGCGGGTGACTTTAAAATCACCTTCCCTATGCAAATGATTCAGCAGCTTATTTAAGGGGTGGGGAAGGGCTGTGGTGATTCTTGAATAGCAGAGACAGTTTAGGCTGTGTGAGCTGTTCATAGTTTAGTTTATGGTCTGTTTATAGTCCTGCTTTGTACTAAAACTTCTAGGAAAGACTAAAAATAGATGGTGA
Organism: Empidonax traillii; assembly: GCF_003031625.1. Classification (NCBI taxonomy): domain Eukaryota; kingdom Metazoa; phylum Chordata; class Aves; order Passeriformes; family Tyrannidae; genus Empidonax; species Empidonax traillii. The sequence goes on along the minus strand of NW_020955976.1, from coordinate 215,534 downwards.
ATTTTCCCTCCACTACCATGCTCTACTCCTAACTAGGTAATGCACACTGCTCTGTGTCCCACCAAGCTCAATAGGAGAAAATCAGCGACCTATTCTGACACTGGGTACATGGATATCAGTGATGCTGGGTGAAGCCTTGTAGTGCATGGATGGGTTGTAGTTTGCTGGAGGCAGTGAGTGAGAGAAATTGTGCCCTGGTCCAAGTTGGGCTTGCAGCTTTGGATGAATTCAGGATTTTTTATTAAGACCTAGGAGACCTTTTCAATTACTGACTTGCTGCTCTGTAGCATTGGAAGCTGGCTTCCTGGGTAGTATGAGGAACATCAGATCTCGTGGGTCTTTGTCTTGGTTTAGAGGCTGCACACACTAAAGAGAAAAAGGATCTGGCTTTTTCTTGAAGAGTGCGGTAACAGAGCACTTCAGGCACATTGTTTAATGCTTCTGGTTTCAGAAGCATGAGTCTAAGCTTCATGCTATATTTTGCACTAAAGGTTCAGCTGTACATGGATGACTCAGACTTCAGTGATGAACGTCAGACTCATGCTGGTCACATTATCCATCCCTTCATGTGATTTTGGTTTCAGAAAGTTTCGGTGCCTTTCACTCTGCTACTCCTTTTCCCATGGCAATGGAGGAGGTATGAAGTCCTGCTTGGCTTCCTTTTCTTGGTCCAGTGCTGAACCGTGCGACC
>NW_020955976.1:206984-213666 GCF_003031625.1 Empidonax traillii | reverse complement strand
TCCTCCCTCCCTTTTTATTTTTTTTCCTCCCTCTATTTCTCTCTTCTATTCCCCCTTCCCTTCCCTCCCTCCCTCCCTAGCGTGGTTGGATCAGTCTTTTGGTATTTCCTGCCGCCGCCTCCCCCGAGCAGCTGTCCGGCCGCGGCCCGGCGCGTTCCTTGCCGCCGGGGGAGCGGCTCCGCGGGGCCCACGCGTGTCCCCCGCGCCCCGTCCCACGCGTGTCCCGGCGGCGGCGATGCGGCGGCGGCGGCGGGGAGCGGCGTGCTGAGCGCGGCACGGCGCGGGGGCTCGGCCGCCCCGCACAGGTAAGGCGCGCCGCGCTGCCCCCTGCCCCGAGAAGCCACTGCCCTGCTCCCCCAACCCCTTCAATAACCCCAAAAGCCATCCTCCCCAAAAGACTCTATGAAAGCAAATACCCCCTTCCCTCCGATTACTCAAATAAATCCATTCTTCCCCCCTCCCTCCCCCCGACAAAATTGAAAGGCGTTTGCACATCTGCTATTCTCCTTGTCTCCCGCAAAGCCAGGCTGCCTATTTTTAAGTATAACGTGGTACCCCGGAGCGGCGGGATTTCAGTGAGGGACTGAGCGCTGGCAGCTCTGAGAGGGTAACCCTGCTGCCTCTACCCAGGTTGTGTGCCGTCGTTTCTGTGTGTGTCTTTTGGGGTTTGGCGATGGGAGCTGTGGGGTGTTCCCCCATTTCTCCCTCGGCCCCCGACATCTCGGCATGGCAGTGCTGGGGGTCCAGCGTGTGGCTGCTGTGGCATGTGGGATGGCGTGCTGTCAAGGAGACATGATTTCTTTAAACATATGGGCAAATCTGGTAGGTGGAACCCATTTTTAATGTATTTCTTCCAGGATGGCGAGGAACTAGTAAGGAGATGCACTGTTCCTAATTGGATAATTTGATTGAGGATGGCAATTACCTTTCCTATAGGCACTTGAACAGATACCATACTGAAGACCATATGCATCGCTATCTAAAAACCAGATAGACCTGAGTTCGGAAATGCTTTTTAGGTTGCACTTAGTGAAGCAAGGCAGCTTGTCTGGAGAAATAAACATATAAGCATACGCAACTGTCTGCTGGATCAGAAACCATGTTTTTCAAGTGCTAGGCAAACCTAAAGTGTTGTAGTGTGAAACAATTGTTTAACATAAGTGAGGAGGAAAGTTCTTTAAGCTGTGTAGTCACCTCCTCACTTCATCTAGCTGCAGCAGTATCTTTGTTGTCAAAATATTCCTTCCCCCTCTTTGCACTGATGTACAAGATAACAGCAGTATTGAGCGAGGTCTGTACAAGCAGGGAACAGCCGCTGCATTGGATGCGTCCCCAGCTGCCACCTTCCTTCTTGGCAGCAAGTTTCCAAAGAAGTGTGAGTGGGGAGGGAGAGAGAAGCCTCAAGTCACCTCTGTCGTGGCTTCCCCTCTGTGCGTGGTTAAGTTTTCTTGCCAGAAGAGGAGAATGGGTGTTCTCAACTGGGCAGTTCGTAGTGGGATGGTGGGTGACCCTGGGAGCGTGCTGGGCAAAAAGGGTGACAGCTGAGCTGGGCCAGAAGGGTGCAGGGGTAGCAGGGGAGCCGATTCAGTACCAGGGTTGCTTTGTGCTGCTGTTGATCAAAGTAGTGACAGCAGTTCTCAAGGGGGGTTGATGCAGACCATAGTGCTGCCTGCCACCTGTTTTGGTTTGAAGTGGACAATGTGAACCAAAGGAATGATTTAATCATGGTGCTACATGAACGTAACTGAAAGGCGGATTTACTGCTGTAATCTTTTCATGGTACCTAATTTAATTTCCATGTGCTTTATTGCAACACTGATTCATCAGGTGAGTGGGAGGGAGGCTTGTAGAGTACAGGTGGTTCAGTTTTCTTTGTTGGGTTAGATATTTAGCAAGGTGCTTTCTTGGCTACAGCATTGGAAAAATGGCTCTGTGTCTGATACATTGCTGTGCTTTGGAATTTGGGATATCTCTAGGGAAAGGCCATTCCTATAATCTGTAATGTGCAGTGTTTGAAATCAGTGTGCTGTGTTCAGGGCAAAACTGACTTGACTGATTCATATTATGTTCATAGATCGTAACAATTTTAGTTAAGCTAATCTGGAGTGGGTTAGACTCACTTGCATGTCCAAGAGAGCTGTTATCAGCTGGAGGCAATTGTGAGATTGCCAGTGTTGCCAGTGGTGAGGGTCTTGTAGGGCTTAACCTGGCACTTACGAGGCAAAAAATGAGACTGCCCTGAAGTGTCAGCAGGGCCCTGCTGCTTCTGAGCCATGGAGCACAGATCTCCCTCTGCAAATGCACAGATTTGTGTTATTTGATCTCTTGTTTTATTTGGGGAAAAAGCTCCATTTCGTGTTTTTTCTCCTGACCTCCCTGCCTTTGAAGCATTAATAGCACAGTGTTTTCTCAGCCAGAAATGCTGCTCCTCACGCCTCCACTCCTCAGTATGAGATGTCTCTGGCAGCACATTGTAGGTGTTTATGCATGCCTGCTGTGGTTACTAAGGTAAAGGAAACACAAGAAGCTGCTCAGGGAATGGGAACCATCCAAATACCAAATACACGTGGGTTTGGGCAGGAATGACAATGACCTGCCATGCCAGCCTGTCTCAGTGTGGGTCTGGGCTTGCTCACTGCTCTTGACTGGGCAGGCTCTTGACTGTCACTGCTGGTGTTTTTGTGCTGTGCTTTCAGAGCAGCGGGTGTCTGGAGGCTGAGCAAACTCCTCCCAGGTGCTGCTACGTGTGGAGCGCTCAGCCCGCCTTCTGGAGCAGTGTGGTTGTGGCGCATTGAATTGTACGGGGCTGTGTCTGAATCACAGGTTCTGCCTTCATCCCAGCCCCTCCCCACAAATGTGGCTCTTTCTGGTCCTGCAGTGAGGGAGGAAGGACACAACCATCACGAAAAATACCCTTTGGATAAGTACCTGCTGAGCCTCTGTGCGGGACTAAGGAGCAGTGTACAACCTGCCCAGATTTCCACATTTCTGAATTTTTGGAATACTCTGTCCCTACTCAAGGTGTAGGGGGGTTGTTGTTGTATCAGGCTCTAGGTACTGTTTATGCATCTGTGTAATACCAGAAGATCATGGGACTAGAGGGTAATATTTTGCAAAATTGGAAGCAGCTAACAGCAGGATAATAAGAATTACCTGTAAATGGTTTCTGCCCATCACAAAAGGAGAGTGATGTGAAAAGGGGATTTTTTTTTTTTTTGGGGGGGGAGTGAGTGTGGTTAGAATAGTCCAGCTGCGTATAAGAACCATGGGTATATCCCTTGTTCTTTAGTCTCAGTTTTCTGTAATGTTTGTAGAACTACAGTTGAAATTCTGCCATTTTTTTTCTTTATGCTCCTTTTGAATTGAAGGATTTATAGGTGTATAAGTCAAACTCTGAATTGAAAAGGCTCTGTTCTCCTCCTTGTTTAATAAACAGCCAGGTGTATATCTATGCTTTCCTTTTGCAATATGTCACTGAGGTCAGTGCCATGCGCCAATATCAATTGCCTTACCCTGCTGGCAGTCTTGTTGGTAGTAGTTTTTGTATGTGCTTTGTTTAATTCCAAGCCAAGCTTCAGCTTACTGGAAGTTGACTGTAGGGCTGTATCAGTTTGAGTATTTTGGCAAACCGGTTACTGTTTGCATGATTATTGTATCAGTAAAATTAACCAGCTAAAGGCAAAAAAGAAGAATCAGCTGGGATGTGTGCAGCCCTCCTTGTGGGGGAAAAAACCTCAACATGGAGTCTGGCTGCTTCATCCTATCTAATCTGTCACTGAATCAATCAATGTGAAATTGTACCCCCAAGGAATAATGTAATAGCTATTTTGTGTGTATTCCCAAACTGGAATGCTACTGTAGTAGAGTCCTGAAGGGTATGCTGTCTAAATCGATCAGCAGAGGCCAAGATAAAAGCAGACTTACTGCTTATCCGTCAGATGTGGCAGAGAGGCATCGAGCGATGAAATGTCTCGTCGTGTGTTGAATGGAAAGCTTAAATGTGAACTTGGTCCTTCTGCATCCCAACACTTCAAGAACAAAAGCAGTGTCCTGCTAGCTCTCCTTCTGTTTTTCTCACGGTAAAAACATGAGATTGCTCTAAAAGGCACTTTAATTTTCATACTAATGCAGTTTGTTTCAGGCAACTGTTCTCGTGTCATTGCTCCTTCCCACCTTCAGTGCTGCAGAGACAGTTTGACTTTTGTTACCTGTGTTGTTTGATGCCAGTTAAGAGTGCTAAGCCTGTGCTAGCATTGCACTATTCAATTGTTTTGCTCTTTTCTCAGATTGTAGTGATGGGGAATTGTCTCCTCACAGCAAAAAATTGCCACGTCCCAGTGAGGGGAGGAATGGAATTCTGCTGCATTGAGTGGTGTGTGTAACTATTGCTCACTGTGGGTAATCTTGGCAGAATGAAAAGAACTATTTAAGTTTCTTGTTTTGTTGTTGTTTTAATGTTTTTACAATTCTTCTTTTTGGTTTGACTTTCAGCATCAGGAGAAAATCACTTCTGTGTAGTAGTAGGAGGTGACCAAGGCTTTTAGACATTTTATCAAACATTGTGCAGTTTACTGGGGGAGCTGCTGCTGGCTTATCTGTAAAATCCCTGAAATCTGAACATGGAATTGCCACTGGATTTAGTACTTGGTCAGGGGGGTTATTCTGGCAAGCTCCTGGCACGGATGCAAATAGATGAGATTTCCATTTTATAAGATGAATCTTTCTGTCTGTTCTCACTGTGTTGCCTTGGAAAACAACCTCACGCAGTGCTCCAATCCTGACAGTTGCTGATGTGGTGAATAATTATTTTCCCCTTACCTTACCGTGGAAAGAAATACGGATTTGCAGGTCATTTCATGATCTTTTCTTTCAGATGTGTGTCAAAGGCAGTTCAGTCTAAACATTTTTTGGGTTTTTTTTTTGGTAAATCTGCAAATCCTCACTTGAACTTTGAAGGTTTTCTGTGAACACTGAGTGCACCATACAAGTTACAGCATTAGCAGGCAATGCAATCTAGACCAGGACACAGGTGTGTTAGGCATGAAATGCACAGTCTTTGTATTTTTCAGTTTTGTTTAAAATAAATTTTCTTCTTTCCATTTTAACATCTGGCCCATCCATTCATCCATTTAACATTTGGCCCATCCTTGTCTTGCTTTTTTTCTCTGCCTTAGTAACCTTCCTCATTTAAGAGAAAATGCAATTTCATAAGAATCTGTATAAATGGATTTTTTTATTTTGTTTCGATTCAGGATCAGTGGATGCAAAACAAGGCTCTTTTTATTTATTTATTTTTATTTGGCTGCTGTGCCACTCAGGCTTTGTTGCCTGTAATCAAACTGCTGTTACCACCTTAATTTCTCTCTGGACTCCAGGTTATGGGAGGCACATTGGCATATCTGTACTCATTTATTCATACATCGATGCACTGCAGTAGACTTGGGGAGCTCCAGTTTTGGGCGGGGCTGGAGGCTGTGTAAACCAAGCTCAGACTGTCAGGCATCTAATCTATTTTTTTCCAAGCTAGTGTTCAAGTTCTGGCTTGTGGAATCCCTCATTGTAGGTGCTGAAAGCTTTCTCTTCTGAGAGAGTGAGGTGTGCTGAGAAGCTGGGAGGATCCCTCACCTATGAGTGTGTCTGAGAAGTGTAGTGTAGGGTCTCTTATTTCTGAGTACCTTGAGAAGGTACGTGGCCAAGATGTGTTAACATCAGCTTTCTGTGCCTTTTTCGTCTTCTCTTATGCCTGCCTGAATTACATGCTCTTTTTTGTCAAGGTTTCTTACGATAAGTTCACCCAATGCCTGGTGCGGTGTGGTCTTGGCTTCTTCTGGTCTGTTCTGTAATATAAATAAAAATAATCCCATTGTGGAAGCAGTATCCTGAATAACTCATATAACTGAGCTAAGAGAGTGGGTGCAACAGTGCAGTTTTGTTCTCTTCTTTGAACAGGTGCATCTCCATGAGGAAAAAAAAGGTAGGTAGGTAGGGACCAAGTAAGAAACATTGAGCAACAACAGACTGTGACTCAGAAGCAATTTAGCCATAATAATCTCCACAGTGCTAAAGATTCCTTTTCCCAGAAATGCACAATATGATGTTCTCTGCCATAAAGCTGTCATCAGCTGACATCATTGTATTAACATAAAACTTGCTGTTATCCACAAGATGTATAGTTAGCAGAGAGGAGTTCCCGTGCCAGCTGCTAATTATTACTAATGTTCTCCCAGTTGTTGAAAACCAATGTATTAAAGATATTTCCTGCTTAGTATTTTATTCCTGATGGCTGGTATGCTTACACTGTGTTAAAAATAATGCTTCTAGTACTTCTAGTATCAGTTCAAGTGTTACCAAGCCAGCATTTGATTTATTTATGAGAACACAGAATGACCATTTACCAACACAGAATGACCATTTACCAAGAGCCTCTCTTGGTAATAACACATACCTGTTGTAGATGCTTTGTCTTTTTTTCTTTCTTTCTTTTTTTCCCCATTTTTTTTGTTTCAGAGTAGCAGTGTAGAAATGTATTGCGCTTTTTTTGTTCATCCTGACCCTCTCGAAGTCTGTGTGTTTTGCCATTGACTTCATGGCCAGCCAAGTGCTTTTTATTCTGTGTGTCTCTTGGAGAAATCAAATTAACGATGCATCACTAGCCAGGGAGAGCTTTTGCTGAAAGCACACA
>NW_020955976.1:186434-206642 GCF_003031625.1 Empidonax traillii | reverse complement strand
TCAGAGTAGCAGTGTAGAAATGTATTGCGCTTTTTTTGTTCATCCTGACCCTCTCGAAGTCTGTGTGTTTTGCCATTGACTTCATGGCCAGCCAAGTGCTTTTTATTCTGTGTGTCTCTTGGAGAAATCAAATTAACGATGCATCACTAGCCAGGGAGAGCTTTTGCTGAAAGCACACAAAGGCAATAATTTACCTGGTTATTTTATAAAGTGCAGATCTTTTCCCCCATATTAAAAAAGGAAACTTTGTTGAGGTGAATGAAAGTGAACAGAGAATGGGTGTTCAAGTCATGTCTCCACAGTGTGAGAGGGACATCTTGATACCATTAATGAGATTCTCCTGTTTTCCCTTGGAGATGTGGTGTTGAATTTAGAAATAGAAATTAAACAATTTTCAGCTGAATATCTCACTTTTCTGCTCACTGAATAGATACAAACCCTTATTGTTTAATACCTAGGTTCACTTTTAACTGATAGAGTTTCATAGAGGTAAGATAATAGCTTTGAAAAAGTCTTTTTTCTAGAGACTATTTAATTTACTGTAATTATATTAAGTGCTAAATTGAAAGAGGCTTTTCTAGTTAAGACGAGGATAATGAATAGTTGTGCAGTATTACCATAGGCACAATGGGGAAAGGAAGAAGTCATTTAAGTTTTACTCAAGACAGAAAGAAAACCTGCATCCATGTGGTCCTTAATAATTTATTTTCCCATCTTTATTGCTGACTCCCAGGTTTTGCTAGAAGAGCTTTCTGCCCTTTGTACCTCAGGGATGCAGCAGTTTTTGAAAGGAAACAGCAGGCGCTCTAAGTGAAAATGACTGTGGAAATAGAGTGAAGAAGCAGATTGCACCTTCAAGCCAAGCCTGGAGCTACATAAGCAGGGGTACACGCAGCAAATGCCATTGCAGGAGTCAGCTCTGGAGGAACTGCAGTGTCACATGGCTCCCCAGAGGCTCTGCTCCCTCCCTGCTTCGCCCACGCTGCAGAGCGAGTCATAGTTTGCTGCTCTTTTCTGCTTGTAGCAAGTTGCAACAGCTCAGTCCCTGGGCAGGTTGAGTGGGTGCACCCCAGCTCCTGTGCCTGCTGCCAGCAGCCACCTCTCCTGCTCTTTCCCGTCCGGAGCTGGGGACAGCTTGTGTAGGCAGTTGCTTCCCTCTGGCTCCCTCGTTTGAGTGCCTGAGCAAATCACAGGGTGTGCAGAGTTGTGTATTCCATGTTAAAACCCACCAACTCTTTGTTTTGGCATATCTGGTGCAAATGAGATCGGCATCGTTATGCCACTTTTAATGTGAGCTGCTGAAAGCACACCCTGCCTCCATGTGGATAAAAGTGATTTATTGGGGGCAGGATTTTACTGTGTCTTCGGTAGTTGAAGCTGTTGAGGGGAAAACCAAACTACGTTCTCTCGTTTATTCACCCCGGGGTCCAAGACACCACTTCTGTGCAGTATTTCCTTCCCTTGTTGTCCTCCTAGGACAAGTTGATCCACAAGGATTTGTCCCGTACAAGCATTTATCTCCTGGGAATTGCACTTGGGCCCTTCTCTTATCTCTCAAAATCTATCAAGAGTACACGTGATTGTACTTGACACCTGTGATCTGAGCTGGATGTGAACCATGCCTGGGGAAAGGCAGGGTTGATTGTGTGAATTATTTAATCTCTTGAGCATTCCAGGCCCCTGTCTAAAAAGCATTAAGCAATATGGGGCTTTTTGCTTGCTTTAATAGAGGGTCTGTGTCAGCCTCACTTGAGCTCTTAGAAAGCTGAGTAGTAAAGTTCATACCATTGTTCCAAATTCATTGAAGTGCAATATGGGAGACTTACACCAACGTAAGCAAACAACCAGTGTTTGTTTCTAAGTGGATCAGAAATATTCCCTATAAATGTTCTGATTTTTTCCCTTCTCTCCCTCCTTCCCTTTCTCGGTAGTTTGGTTCTTCTGGATTAAGACAGGTTGAGACAATGCAAGTAGGGTAATTGTGTGGTTAGGGCATTTGGCTTTGAAGTCAGGAGATCAGTATTAGTTCCTGCTTCCATCACAGGCCCCGTTTAGCTGTGGGGAGATTGCTTGTACCTCTGGGCCTCTGTCTGCTCTGGAAAAATAACAAAGTAAGTTTTGGGGTTGGGTTTTATTTATTTTCCTGTGGTGGCCTACGAGGCTCTATTATGAAAGAAGGGAGAAGGTCCGATCTCTTCTTGGGGTTACTTGGCCATATCTGCCTGCCCAGTTCCAGCCAGAGTATGCCTGTTTACTCTCTAGATAAAGCTAGTAGAAAATCTTCAGGCCCCTTTTTTTTATTTTTTTTTCCCCGCTACCACTCTTTTGTCATGCTTTTTACTTTCATTTAACATCAAAATTAAATGGAGAGTTAAATAGCATAGCTTTTAATAATGTGTAGAAAACGAGCTGAGCTATGCACATGAATGGTGCCCATAGGAAGCCCTGAATTATCCCATAGTATTTTTATTGGGCAGTCCTACTGTGCCATGAGCTGTTGGCTCAGGGAGTCTGTCTTAGATGAGCTACCAGATGAGACTCCCAGTACTGTAAATATCTGTGCCATTTAGCTTTGAGTACCGGAAAATGAAGCGGCATATGAAATAATAAAAAGGTTTGTTTTACTGAAGTCAGTAAAACAGTATTTTCTTCAGGCTGGTTTGGAAACAGACCTCGTAAGAATTAAGCGGAGAAGAAATGCAGTGTGTAGGGGCTAGAAATGTTTAACAAGCAACACGAGCTGCCTGTCACAGGCTGCCCTGCTGCTTGCTTACAGCACTTGGCATGGTGGTCTCGTAGGGTCCTTATCTGGTGAGCAAGTGGGCTCAGGTAGGAAGGCTGGAGTTTGCTTTTTGGACAACTCAGCTTTTCTTTGCATCCTGGATTTTATAGCCGGAAGTATCAATCCTACTGGTCTCATCTGACTTTGTAACTGCAAGCCACTGGATTTTAGCCTGGGATTCCTACCTCATCTCTAGCAACTTCTGTTTGAATTATAGCATTTACCTTAGGCAGGCAGTGCATTGTAATTTTTGTTGGTGATTCTTTTGTGCTCTTCAGCAATGTGTGCAAAGGGTAATTCTCTTTACAATATTTCTCTTACAAGTACTATTTGCAAGTACTTTTTCTCCAGTCTGGATTTTTTCTACCTTCATTTTTCCAGCTTTCTGACACCTTTTCCCTCTAAGTGATTGCAGGCTATGATCAGGTGATCCTTAAAGTGTCTTCGAGTGGTTAAGTAGGTTGAACGTCTTAAATCTCTCACTGCAGTTGATTTAAGACTTGGAGACAGCCTCACAGTTTTTTACTGGGTCTTTCCCGATTTTTCGTGATGTTGTATTTCAGGTAAAAATGAAGACTGCATGTGTTATGTCAGCAGTGATCTTGCAGCTGTCACGTACAGAAGTCAGGCTGCATTCTGGCTCTTGCTCTTTTTGTTCCTTCCCACCTTGTTTATGTTTCCAGGAATTGAGCAAGCCCTGTTCACCCATGGTATTGCACCTGACATTCAGACTCTATTGTTTGTTTATCTATAATTCTTTATAAATCAGAGCCGTTTAGGAAGACTAATGTATGTGTCTGGGCAGAGAGGAGGGGGCGTTTTGGTCTGGTATGTGGCAACACAAGGTTTTTTATCATAGATTGTACTCTCTGCACTTCAATAATGTGCTGACATTTTGCCAGTAATAAAAAGGTCAAGGGAAAAAGTTGCTTCCTACAAATCATGGCATTTGATTGTTCTTATTATTAAACAGAGCATGGTTTCCTTGCAACAAAATTTCAGCCATCTCCAGCGTTGTAAAAGATTAATTACCAGCTAGTACAAATGTTTAGAAATGAAAAAGCACCTTTCCCAAGGATTCTTTCTATGCTGCTGCCCCTGTTCCAATGACTTGTCCTCTCCTGAAGCAAGGTATAGGGAAGGTGCAAGAAAAGCGTTTGCTTTGAATGCTGAATACAGTAGCAGAAAGAAATTATTAGAAGTTGATACTTGAAAAATTAGACATTAGTTGACTTGAAAATCACCTCTGTAGTCTCAGGTTCATAAGATCTTATATGTTCCTAATTTTTAACAATGGCTTTCCATGCCATCTCTTAAAGAATGCTCTGTTAATTCAGTGAGGCACAACATCGTGTCCTTTTTCCTCTTAGTTTTCCTACAAACTTCCCTGTTGATTTTTGTCTCTGAGAGGCCTCAGCTTGAAACTGCAGTGCTGTTTTTATTGTAACTCCAAATGGTGCTTTCTGATACACAGATAATGCTGTTGGAGGCAATGCCGTTGCTTAAATATAACAGTAGTGTTTGGGCGGTGCATAAGCATCAGCAGCCAAGTTGGAGGTGCTTTGACATCATCTGTGATCAGGAGCTTGGATGGGTGCAGGGGAGCTTGAGCAGGGTTGCTGTTTCTGGGACCAGCAGGCACTTGGGGCAGGTTGATGAACATTAGTGCTGTGAATTAGGGTAGTTTGTTACTTTGCACAAAGAGGCAGCAGAGCTGGTGTACTTTTGTTAAAGGAGCAGAAGTATCTTGCAAGGCAGTGCTGGCTTGTTTCCTCTTAGGGCATTTGCCGCTACCCTTCCTTGAAGCATCGCTGCAGATATGTAAGAATGCATGCCTAGAAAGCTGAATTACAATAGTTATATGGCTGTGGTGGATGGAGAAATTGTGTGCTGCAGTTCTAACTGCCAAAACCACCCTCAAAATGAATTTGAATGTAAATATTTTCAAAAAAGGAAGTGCTGAAAGGTCTGTATTGGGGGGAAACAGCATGCGTAGTCTCTGGCAAAGTGAGCCAGTTTTTTAGTGTTTTATGATGTCATTATAGGAAAGTCCAGTGGGTAGAAGCTGCATATTTGGCTACACAGGAATTTGAAATTACTGTTAATTGGTGTTAGAAACAAGCCAGAAACAAGCCAGAAACAATCCACTTGAAATGGATTTTTTTTTAAAAGTTCTGTTTTGCCATTTGAGTTACTTCAGCCAAAGCACTCTTGGGCAACTCAGTGGGCTTTACTTTTTCAGAGAATATTGTACGTGTTGGTCCTGGCAATGGCTGGTGCATTGTAAAATGATGAAATGGGCTGGAGTGAGCCATTGGCTGTGTGGGGGCTGAAGGAGCATTCCCAGCTTCCTCCCATCCCAAGGGATAGGGGGAATTAACATTCATGCCTTCTTTTCTAGCCTTTTATATTTCAGTGTTTTAAAAGGTTATCGTTCTGGTGCAGAATAACATCGTGTGTTTCTGTACTTGCTTTCTGTCAAACAGACGTGCTGCTGTTTTTCGCCCAGCAAATGTGTGCAGGGAACCTAAACAGACTTATTAAAAACCCCCCAGGGGTTTGTACTTTGCATGTAAAGTACAACACCTTGAGCTTTACCTTTAAAGTATCTTTTTCTTAGAGTGACTTACATCTGGAGGTCATTCTTTCCTCTCTGAGTTCATTTCTACCGTAAGAAAGCATGCAGAGCTTTCCCTTGTGAAAGCATCCGGCACTGCTCTGCTTTGGGTTTGTGTCCTCATCCTCCTGCTCTCTGGAGTATGTCTGTCACAGAATACAGTAATTTCCGCTCCTAAAATCTTTCTTTAGCTGTCACTGGCCTTAGGCAGGCTGAGAGATAAAGGTGGAAACTTTGAATGAGACTGGAGAAGTGGTCCTAATTTTAGGAAGGTTCAGGCTGAACAGGAAGGGAGCAGGTGGGCAGGATGCTCTGGGGCAAACACATTGTGTAATGTCAGTGCCTGTGTGTATGCAATAGTCATATCTTTCTTACAAGTCTGTTTGATTGATGTTACAGATACCAGTGTTATCTCATCCCGGGACTTTCTGTGGCTTGTCTCCACCCTGGCTTAAAACTGGACTTAATGAGCAGCTTCTGGAAAGTGGGGGAAAAAGCACATCATGCCTGCCACTGTTTTCATTCACAGCCTGTTTACTGGGCCTTTTCTTGAGAAATTCAGTAGTTCTTCATAGACTGTGGAAGAATTGTTAAAAAAAAAATTATCAGGTTGCGTTTTTTTTCGTTAATGTATTTCAAGGAAATGTCCCCCACTTCTCTTCAAAAACCAAGAAATCAGGCAGTTTTGCAGCTATCAGAGGCCACAGAAAACAAAGAGGGAGCCAAGGAAAGGAAGGCAGGGTTAATGCCATGGCATTTGAAACACTGTTTTGTTTTCATTCAGATATTTTTAGCTAATGGTGATTCTTCCTCTATGTGAGTTGATGTGTTGTGTCAGTGCTAGAAGCTGCCAGCGTAGATGTCTGTCCCAGGAAACAGATACCAATTGACATGGAGTATGTTGCAGGCACTACTGGATAAAATAATGTTAAGAAATGCTTTAGCAACCCTCCTTATTAGTAGTAACAAAATACAGATTAAAAATTGCAGTCCTAGTTAAATCAAGGTTTAATGAGACTTGCAGCAGTCCAGAGCCCTTGCTTTATTTCTAGAGTTGTCTTCCTGCTGCTTCAGACACCACACTCAGGTAGACATGTTATTTTCCTTTGTTTACTGCAGTCCTTCCCAGGAGAGGTGATCTAAATACTTTTAAAGAAAGTGATCAATTGTTTCCAATCTCTCCTTAACTTGAAGTGGATTTTTTCTTTTTGATTCTGTCTATCCATTTAAGTCCTGATCTAAATCCCAATGAACACAGGTGGACGATGGGAAAAAGTAGTAAATCAAGCCCTTGGGTTGTACTCATGGCTTAAATATGTAAAGGCATTATCTTCATACATATTTGGGCTTTCATTGTAGTCCAGTTTTCTCTGAACTGTGCACATTTCGTGGACTGACAGTGTGATGCAATGGGCCTGTAGAATGTCAGGGACTTGTCATGTCTGTAGGTCAAGCAGGACATGCCCTTTACTAAGTATTTATGAATTTTCCAGTATGTAACACAACAGCTGCTTTAGAAGTGTAAAATGGTGCAAAATGTGTGTAAAATCAGGGCAAAGAAGCTTTTCTGACTTCCCCAGAGCACACAGAGCTCAGGTGCCTTGTGCTGAAAACAAAACACTTCTTCCATGAAGTTTTATTTGCACACTGGGGAGGCCTAGTGTGGTGTGTATGCAGCACTGTTCTTCTTGGGGCAAGCAAAGATGGCAGCAGTTCTACAGCATCATTTTTCAGAAAGAAATAGCACTAGACACACACACACAAAAATTCCATTCCCTCCAGGATAAATGAAGCAGCCCCAAGACTGCTATAATTTATATGCTTTCCCTTTTCAGTGTTATCACTGTGGAAAATAACAGCATGCCTGCTTGCTGTCCAGAGATCCACTGTGCCAAAGCAAATAATTGAAGCAAGTGGCAAGCAGAGAAGGCACCTAAAGTATTAGATGGATGAATGTTCCTCCCCCAAAGAGAGAGGAATATTTGTGAGAAGCTAGTAATATACTGTGGTTGAAATGCCCCATTCACTGTATAAAATTCCCAGTCAAGTTGCCCTGGAGAGACTTGAACAGCTGGTGTAGGAGCAGAAATCACTGTAGATAAATCAGGTTGGCATCTAAATGATTGTGGGCCCTGGACAGGCAGTGTTACCATTTTGTCTTTCATGGATTAAGTCGGGGAAGATTTCACTGTGTGATGACAAACGCTTCCCCCAGCTTCTTCCCTTCCTCTTACAGATGCCTCAGTTCATCTGAAACAAGATACTTGGTCTATTTTGCTACTGTTGAGATCTGGTATTGCAGTAGTGTCCCAAAGTCCTTATCCTGTCTAGTCGGGCAGGATGCTGCTTGACTGGTCCCTCAGAGGTGGTGGTGAGGACAGGAATGAGCTGGAGCACCGATGCAGGTGAGTGTGGCTGCTGAAGAGCTCTCCAGAGGTGAGAGCAGTTACAGCTCCTGTGAGGGTGGAGACGGGCTCCTGTGCTGTAATTGCAAAGGCTGGTGTTTAATTACTGCTGCCTGCTTCAGGGGTGTGCTGTAGATTAAGGAGGTGCTTTACAATAGCAGCATTTAACTTCTTCATGTCATCTACTTTCTTTTCAGTTGATCTGGGCTGGGATTTACCAAGGGAGGCTTCCTGAGCTGTGTAAATCCCTTGAAAGTGTGTGGGCACTGGGTTCCTAATTCTCAAGGTGACTTGATGTTCCCTATGAGCCAGGGTAATCGGGCTCTTCCACACATCTTTTTGAGGAAGCCCATTGTGCCCCACATATAAAATCCAGGATCTAGCTGAGCTGATCTGAGGGGAAACTGGTCCATCTTCTTTCTGTTTCATAAACCATTATCTGGGAACATCCCCAGAGGTACTTGATTGCTGGATCTAAGGGAAGGGGAGGGAGTGTGCAGCTGGAGGAAGAGGGGAAGGATCCGTGTTTGCGCAGTTCAGTGGAGCATTGAATAGCAGACCTTTAAAAATTGCTGGAGGGAGAATGGGCAAAATAGTGCCCTGTTTCAGAGCTGCTAGCTGTTCTTCCAGCATTCTTCAAAATTTAAATGAGATAGAGACCAAGGCTGGAGAGACAGATTGCATACAACTAGATGTTCAAAATGAAAGTTCGAGTATGCGAGTTTAGTCAAAATAGCTGGTGCTTCTCAAAAAGTACCTTGTTCATCCATTTGTTAGGGATAATATTAAGGATCCAAGAAAATAATGTCAGTCTTGGAGATACTAATGATGTTAGGAATTGTGAAGCTCAGTTTAAAAATAGAAACTTTAAGGAGTGGGGTAGTGTGTGGGGTAGTTAAGGGGCCTTCTCTACAGTTAAATTTTAAAAATTCTAGCTTATATTCCCCACACACTTCCAAGCTTTTTTCTCCAGCCAGAGAAGATTTTTTTTTTCCAGGTTTTACTAACAAGCAAACAAACATTTTTTCAAAGCAATCCCCTGAGGTTTAACAGGAAAAACATATTGTGAAATTGATTACAAAGTGGCAAACCACAGCAGCCCTAGTTAAAACACAAAATAGAGCCAATACCTCTTTAGTATCCTCTCTCTCACTCCCAAAAGCATTGAAATTTGTGAGTAGTAGCTTTACTGGCAGAGGAAGGCGTTTGTTTGATAGCAGAACAAAATATATTGGACCTAATTCCAAGGTAATGCTATGGATGGGTCATAGGCCTCCCCACTGGCATGTGAGCTGTGTGCATACGTGCAGATAAGAGCAATGGACATAGGTTTGTCCATAGGAAGAGGTCAGTATCAGCACACCTACCTGTAGTCTGGAGGCGAGGCAGCCGTGTGTGCCGGGCGGTCCTCCCACGCCGCTGCGTCTCCATTCTCAGCAGGCAGGCAGAGGATGTAGTGATGTGCACAACTGCACCTGGTACCTGGAACAGGGTACTTGCAGGTGCCTTTTATATGGCTCTGTGCTGGGCTTTCCTTCGCTTAATGTAATTGGCAGACTTTATTCGGGGTAACATTCTCGCCAATTGGTGTGGTGGTAATTAAAGGCGCTGTTATATATTGTGTACTCGCTGTTATACGTTGTGTGCTCGTTGGAGGAAGGAGAGAAAATAGGTGAGGAAATGCTAGCTTTGAAGAAGAGGAGTGGTTGCGCCAATTATCCTGGATGAGTTGTTCCACGGCAGTTAATCCATGTGAGTGAAAACAAGTCCTCTGTGATGCTGTGCCAAGGTCAGGAATTTGAGCTCTGTTTGGAGAGTGAAAGTTACAGTCTTGCAGATTAGAGCTCCTTAGAAGAAAACTTCTTTATTGAATAAATTGAAACACAGTTTCTCTGACTGTGTCTTCTCTATAATCTTCTCCCCTTGGTGTCCAGAAAAAGACCATGGCAAAGTAGAGCTCGTATGAATTGTTCCACAACTCAGGGGTGTAACACAGTGGGTTTGCAAAACTTGTCTCATGGTGGGTTTGCCCATGTTCGTGCCTACTCACGTAGGCTGCCAGAGGAGATCGAGCAATGAGTGCGCTTGATTTTGTGGGAGAACAACTACTGCAAAGATACATTATCTTTTGCTGTCTGTGATGTCAACAGAGATGAACTGATTTATATCACCTGGAGCTCCTGTTCACTGTGCCACTACATTTTTAGCAGGTGGAAAATGGTCAAATTGAGAAAGGTGACAGACATTATTTTGTCTGTGCTTTCTCATTTTGCAAATAGGATTGAGTCAGGACTCAATTTATTGGAGGTTGAGGTACATTTACAGTGTAGTTCTAGTAGCTGGTAATTTGGGGTATCTGGTTCATCCATATGAATCACTCTATTGTGCAGAACAAGGTCATTTTCCTCTCTGTCTCTGCCTTCTGTTTATTTAACCAGACACCATCTTGTAAACATTTTGTTCAATATCTGTGAATTAATTTTCGGTTCACTTCATATTTGGGTTGTAGTTGTTTGCCCATGTCCCCCTGCCCGCCTCCCCACCCCCCACTTATTAGCAGATATATTATATAGGCTATCCAGAAATTGACATGTTATTGTAGTCTCTGAAAAACGATGCTATCAGTTCCATGATAGACTGCAGTTTGTAGGACATGCTAACCAAGGAAACACCCCTTTATCTCCATTATATTGGCCTTGCTGATATGTAATCATACCCCTTTTGATATGTACTAGTGCCATGTATTTTAATATCCATAGTAGAGTATAAATACAGTACTTCAGGTATACAACTCTTATCTTTAGTAATTCCTTATAAATGGTATTGTTTTCATGCAGGAATTGGTATGTGTTCACTTGCCTGTGCAGATGAACATGCAAGGCCTCGGATTTGGAGTCTCATTGACTTCATTATCCACTTACATTGGTGTGTTTGAGCGAAGGAGACTCCAGTATATAAAATGGCATCATATAATTTATATGTGCCTCTTCTCAAAAGTGTGTGTGTATAGAAGGCAATGGATGGACCTTAAAGGTAGTTAACTCTAAGCATTAAAGGCTTGTTCACTGCCAAGAACCAAGTTGGATAGATTGGCCTTTCAAAGAGGAAGTGTTCCTGGAGCTCAGCACCATCCAGACCTCTAGTGCAGTGTGAAAGTAAACACTGAGGCCCAGAATTCCTTTTCAAAACAGGATTGCTGTATTCCAGGCAGTCCCACCAGTGGGGGCCTCTACCAGCCCCAGGGTCACCCACCCTTAGCAGCGTGGGTGCTCTGCCTGCTGGCCTCTCCTCCACTTTCCATTGCTTTCTCCAGCGCAGCACGATGAATTAGTCCTTCCAAATTAATTTGCTGTGGGAAACGGCTCCCAGCAGCTTCTTTTCTTATTGCTGATCCATCTGCAGAAATTCACTGCCATTTGAGTCTTTTCTTACCTATCTGTAAGCAATTTTTATTTGTCTCTCAGTCTCGGGCTTTTTTTTCCTTGCATGTTAGTGATGATACTCCCTTCTGTCACTGAGGCACTGTAAGCTTAATTAGTATGTCCCAAATGCACTGGAAAACCTGTATTTGGTCAGCAGTAAAATACTGTTGTCAGATAGTAGGATTTTCCAAGTGGGAATACTCTACTCCTCACGTATAATTGAAACCAGGCTTTTCCAGAGCAACTCGCACAGAAGTTTGCCAGTGCTGGAGAGCTGCGAGTACAGACACACCCTGTAACTGCATGAATCAGAATCAGTCTAAGGGGGACAAAGCCTGTTAAAGTTACGTTTTGGAAGGTATGATTGTAGTTAGCCTTTGAGGTTTGGTGGGTTTTTTAACTGTTTGTGAACAGAAAAGCTGCCATTGCTCTGAGAAGTCTCTGTGCACATTCCCGAGAGGGGATAAGCCTCGGCAGTTTTGGGGGTGAGGTTTGAGGCTCCCTTTGCTGCTGCTGAACGCAGACAGGGTGTCACTGACAACAGTCACACCAAGACAAGCATGAGTGCCATGTGGCATGCACCAAAGCCAACTGGGCAGAAGGGCAGTACAAATCAAATAAAGACGGTTCTTGAACAGATTGAGCTCTATGCTTTTCTAAATCAGAACATGAATGTCAAATTCCTTATAAATACCAGGCAGTTCACAGCTGCATTGAGCTGGCATAGCTGCTCTGGTTTGATGGGTGGGAGAACAGGGTCGAGCTTTCCTCCTAGAGCCAGAAATATGGAGAAATATGGTGGTTGTTTAAGAAAAGCAATTATCTGCTTTCTCCCAGCCTGAAGCAATGGGCAACCCCCTTCTTAGTTTGGTGAAGAATGTGTCTAGTCAGCACTGAGGGAAACTCTGGAATAGTCCAGGAGTGCCAAGCATGCAGACACAATACCGTCATTGGCAAATCAGCATGAATAGCTTTGGAGTGCTGTAATGTGGGCTGCAAATTGCAAGGCGGACTTCTTACACAGACCACAGATCCATCACTTTGAAATGTCAGGCCTTTGTCACCCAAAATAGTCTTTTGTCTTCTTTTGTCCCATGCGTGATACATGGAATTTTTTTCTCTTTTGCTGTGTGTCACACAGTGTAATTGGAAAAGGCTCCGTGCAGTTCACACTGAGAAGCTCAGCTGGGAAGAAAGGCTCCTTCCTAATTACTCATTGATCAAGGAGACACAGGCACAGCTGAGTTGTGGTCAAGGCAGGAAACTAAGAGGCAACTCTAGGGACTCCTGTAGAGTGTTGCGATGCTCTCTCCTACAGTGCTGTGTTTGTAGGGTCCAGGAGAGTCCCAGACCTAAATTTCCCTTTTTAGTGGCTTGAGTCATGGCCCAGGCTGGTGGATTTGCATTTTCAATTGCTGGACTGTGAGAGGGGGCTCTCTCCCTCACGCTCCCTTGCTCGCTCTCCCGCATGAGTCAGGCATGGATGGATCCTCTGTGAAAACACGGTATGTGGTGTTAGCAAGAAGGAGCTGTGATCCCCTTCAGTTTCTCAGCTGTGGTGATTTTCTCAGTCTTGATTAAATGAAGTGTGGTCCACGAGTGAGTTCAAGTCTCATAAAGGAAAGAAAAAGCAAGTCTATTTTTACATACGTGCTTGTACCACCAGAATTATAGCACCTACCAAAGTGTAGTACATACTTAGGTTTTGAGGTTGAGGACTGTGCTGTGCAATGTGCAGTGGAAGGGGATTCAGGGCGTTCCCAGTAGCATTTTTGTTTTTCAGATAAGGATTGTGCTTTGCAGATGCAGTCTCCATTTGTGGAGTAACCTCTACTTCCTGTGCTCTGTTTCATGTTGTGGAGCAGTTTGGGAACACGCAGACTGGTTTGCCTTCAGATGAAACTAAGTTGTGTTTGTGATAACCAGAAGAGATAGCCCAGAGTGAAACCTGTCCTGCAACTTGATTCCTTAATCTGAATTCATCTGCAGTCTTGGTAATTACAGTTCTTGAGCTTGGATCTTCGTGTTTGTGAAAGGCATCAGCAATCTGGGAGAAATCAGGCTGGTGTTAAAGTCATCGGCCCATGTGCCATGTGGGCCTGGAGGAGACACATTGTCTGAGGATCTTTCACAGGTGTGGTGGAAGATTAGTAGAGTTAAGTATTGTGGGTTATCACACTGCTCTTAAGCTTGGCCCCAGCAGAGTGGAATGTATTTTTAACGTGGTCACTGATGTTGTTGAGTTCTGACTAGCAAGTGTCAGAGCTCAGTTTTGTTCTCATAAGGTCTTCTGTGCTCCAGGGCAAGCTGGGGGGTTTTTAGCCTTCTCAAAACTGGAATTCAGTATTTGTGCTTTTTCTTGTAGCTACACCTAAATTTGTAGGAGACAGTACTCTTGCAATTGTTCAGCAAATATTGCTGTTAGCAAATATTGCTAACAGATATCACAGAGAAAGCACAGGATACTGAAAATTACCTTGGCAGCAAAGTACATGAAGAGCGCACTTTAACTTGTACATTTAAACTGTGAATATGCTTTCCTCCTTTTAGATTTGGAATCTTTCCTATATCATTTAATTTCACGTAGGGAAGAGTGGGTTGATGAGGGTTTAGTTTTTTGGTTTTGTTCTTTCCTCACCATTCTTCCACTCTTCCCTGTTTAGCTTCATGTGCACGAGTTGATTATATGGAAGGAGATGCACAAATCCAACCACCTCCACCCTGCGCTTTGTTGTTTTTTTTAAGGTATGAACATAAATGCTTCTTCCCCCTTTACCAGGAGGCAGAGCATGAGTGCTGTGTAACTGTCCACGTGAGTGGCAGAGGGAAGTGGATGTGTCCCTATTAATGGCAGGCTGTCCACCACTGAAGAGCACACAAGAGTAGCTTTTCCTGAGCAAGTTTGCAATGCCCTTCTCAGACCTGTCATGCAAGTCCCCTTTTCATATGCCAGCATTCCTTTCCAGTAAGTTAAGGAAACCAAGCAGCTCTTGTTTCCAGGATGAGAGATGTGAAGGAAAGATTGTATTTCTGGGAATGTATGAAGTAAAATCTCCACATCAAGCATAACTTCAGCGGAAGAAAAAAGGATATTCCCCCCTCCTCCCTGGCCCTATTAATGTAGTTTGCAGTTGGTTGGCTGTGTCATATGTAAAGCTTGAGAAGTCTACTAAGAGTCTTATCAGGATGATCTGAGTTGAATTTGACCAAGTTAATAATCCCGTACCATTTTCTTATGCATCCTAACATAGTGTCAGAGGGTATGCCAATGAAATTAGGCTCTCATTTTCTGAGACATATTAAAACCCAGAGCTATACCCCTAAGAATTCACATCTGGGAGCTTGGCCCTGATATTTTCTCCCCTGCCCCAGTACTGTCACATCACTGATGCCTTTCCAAAGCTCTGTGTAATTCAGCTGCAGGGTTGGAAAGTCTGCTCCCATGTATTGGTCTGTAGGAGAGGGTCACGATGTTCAGAGGTGTGAGAAAAATTCCCCTACCGACCCAGAAGAGAAAATGGTAACCAGAGCGTTAGACTTCTGTTTTGAGGAATGAGGATCAGCAGCAAGTGTGCAATTACTGCTTCCCTGTCAGAACTAATTCCTTAGCATTTGTGTCATGTCTTCTTCTTGATCTTGAAAAGGGAATTGCTTTCCATGAGAACCATTTACTTACACCTTCTAATACCAGAAAGTGTTAAATACCTAAAAATGCCAGTGTTTGAGTTGGCTCTGAACAGCACTTGTAAAAGCTTTAATGGACTCCTAAGGAGGGCAAGAGCTCAGTGACTCGTCATTCCATCCTTGGGCTCTCCTTTGCAGGGACATCCTCTGCAAGTGCTTCTCTCCATCCACTCTCAGGCTCACTCTGCCCTTTCTGGTTTCACCGAAACTAAACAGTCAGGGCCCTGAGACACGAGGAAGGATGTTACTGTCCCATGTTTCACAGCACCTGTGGGATAAGGTCCTTTTTGTGGCAGTGAGTTGCACAGGTGCTGGTAGAACAGCTTCAGCTCAATTCAGCTCAATTCCCAAATCATTTTTTTGTGCTGCAGCTCTGTGCTGATAAAGTTCCTTACTGGCGTGAAATGTCATAGGGACCAGAGGCTGCTCACAGCTGTCATGCAAAAAGGTTATGTTTTACCCGTAGCTTGAGTTTCTTTGTTTTCATAATATTGAGTGAACGTGTTTTAAATTTCATTGGGACAAACAGGAACGCTGACTGATAACCTCGGAGCATCCTGTAGCTGAATCTACATGAGCAGATTTACAATTAATGAGGTGGGAAGGCTTGTCACTGAACTCCTGACGGGTAACAATGGAACTCCTCCTCGACATTCTGTGTATTATGCAAATGATATTGCAAGTAATAGAATGCTGTGAGGAAACACTCTGATCCTTTTTTCCCTCATCTGGTCTTCTCTTTTTTCATTTAAATAGTTTTAATTTTTTAAAATTTTGGCAGTTAGCAAGTAGAAAGTTGTTCCTGCTGGGCTGGAACAGGCTGATGTAGTCTAAGTTTTTTCTTGTTGACTTATCCTTGGAAAATGTACAGGCTTTGCTCCTTCTGGCTAAATGCCCCGTCCTCTGTGAGGCACAAATTGAATTAAAAAACAAAGCTGTTTTCTTCAGTCTGGCTGTTGCTACTCAGTCAGACGCTGTTAAAAACCATTTTAAATATGGATTCCGAAGTTGATGTCATGTCAAGTACAAATAGGTGCTAGAAATGATATCTTTGTGGTGTTGATTTTTCCCATCTTTGATGCCAGGTTTGAAATATGAACATGCCTTGTGTCCCAGGCAGAGCTGATTGCTAATAAATACTTTGACATATTATTCAGGTGCCTACCTGTTGGCTGCAGGATTCTTGGAGATTTTAGCTTAGTCTTGAGAATTAAAATATAGAAAATCAGACTCTGAATTTTGCCAGGATATCTACCCAACAGACAGATCCAAGATAGGTGTGGGAAGGAGCAACCCTAAACCAGTGTCAGGGCTCCCATCCAGGCACTAGCAATAAGGACTGCCTATCCTAAGCCTTGGAGATGGAAGAGCTTGGGAAACAAAGTGCTGTTTTAGGAGATGTTTGGGTCTAAACAAAATAAAGTGAAGTGTCAGCCTTTTCCCCAGTCACACTGAGTGTCTTGAGGTCAATACTGAGTGTGGACACAACCTCTGAGAGCCTGGCAGGCCAGAGGTCCATCTCCCAGCTGACCCAGTGTGCCTCCCAAGGCTGAGACAAATCTATTGCAGTGGAAGGGTTTATCCATCAGCTGTCAAGGTGTATACTGTTGTGTCAGCCAGGAAAAGTCCCACGTGAAGATATACCATAAAAATTGAATTCCCTCTCCCCTAAGGTCACAAAATATGAAGCTGTCTACTGTGGAGCTCTGGGGGAAATGATTAATGAGGACCTTGGATATCTGAAAGCTGCACTGCTGAGTCTCTCAGGTGTATGAGCTGAAAGGTCTGACATCCCTACAATTCCAAGCTAGTAGGAAGTGTGAGATAGGACTGCTGGTTTGGTCTCTCCTCTATTATCTCCCCCCTCCTTTGCAGCTTGATCCAATCTTAAGATGGATCCAAAATACAGGTACAAGCTGGCAAATTTCTGAGCAAACAATGTTTTCCCCTGCATCTTTCTGTCATATCTGCACCAGCTCTGTTAAAAAAGATGCACTTTGAGGAGCAGAAATGTTTAAATGCTTTTAGTAGTGACTTAGCTCCTTTATTCCTTTTCCTCCTCACTTGTTCTCTGAAATAGGCAGTGAGTGGCTGGATCATAGTGTTGCTATGGTGAGTTTTGAGATACACCTTTGATCACAGTTGATAAGTGCCAGCCAGCATATTAATTCCAAGCAGTCCATATGCTTCCAGACCAAAATACCTCTCTCTTGCTACTCTTGATTTTGTTGAACTCTTAGCTTGCTAGTTCGCAGACTGCACTGCTCCAAGAAATGGGATCAGGTTCGATATTTCCTTTTCTTATCAGAGCAGCTTCTGACGAAATAAAAGCTGGGTTTCTGTTTGTCAAATAGTGATTGGTGTTTTCCTCAGGGCTGACTTTGGCAACTCTTTAAGACTGGGGGCAAACAGTACACTGGAGACAGGGTAGGAAAGACTGTGTGGAGAAATGTGAGGTACCACAAGTGCAGACTTAGTGATTTATAATGCTTATGCCCTCATCTACTTTATATACTTTTATCTGATATACTTTATACAGTACTTACACCCTCTTACTTTTTCAGTCTTCCCATTGCAGCGTTCACTCGTGCTGAAGTGCATGTCTTTGCAGAAGTGGTTTCCCTGAAATTGGGGCCCTGTTCTGTGAACAAGTGTTTGCTGATGTGAGTAAATTACATAGTCAAGCCCCAGCATTTGTGTTGATCTGTTCTCTAGCTCACTATCGACTCCTCTAGCCAATTCAGCAGCAGGATTAATTGGAAGAAAGAATCCTGTTTGATTTTCCTTTAGTAGCAGCTGCAAGAAAAGGCCCCTAGTGATAGACATCGCAGTGCCTGCAGATTAGTGCCAGATTCTTGATGTTGAAGAGTAAGGACAGAAAGGGAAGGGTTTGGAAGCGTGATAGGAGGAACCAAAATATGAGTGTTTGCACCCTGAGAGCCTGAGACCAAGGTGGGACTGGCTTCATCTACGGTATTTTTAAAAAAAGCATCTGGTAGCTCCTCAGAAGAAGTGAAGCAGCAGGTAAGTGAAGTCACCTGGCTTAAGATCAGCCTCTTCTTGTGTGAAGAAGCCCAACAAGCCCAGTTAAGTCTACAAAATGATTCATTTAGAAATATGTCTGGAGTGGCAGCTCATTCCATCTGCCTAGTTTATGTTGGCCAAAGAGGAGTCCATAGCTCCATAGCCTTAATAAACCACTTGGGTCTTGGCACTGAATTGAAAGCCCTGCTGAAGTTGGTGGGGCTTGGCCATCGCCCATTCCAGGCAAATATTTGGAAGTTAATCATGCCTTTTGTAACTTCTCTGTACTAATTGGAGATGTTGCAGGAGTGACTGGATTCATGCATAAATGTGGGAGCAGGTGCTGTAGTTGAGAAACACTGCCAAAAATCAACATTTTCCTTGTTGCTGTTTGGGAGAAGCCTGGCCTGCTGATCTAGCAGTGCTGCTCTGCACAAGGTTGGCTGGGTGGTGGTTTTCTGGCCTTTGACTTCACTTGTTCTACAACGGTTAAATGCCTCCTACCTGTGAAAATATTTTGCTGTTCTGTGTGGTTTTATACAAATACAAGTGAAAAGCCAAGTGACAGGGAATGTGGTGCTCAGTTATTTTCTGTGATTTATGCTCTGGTTTATCCGGTGAGGCAGCCTACGTACCCGAGAGAACAGTCTGAGTATCTGTGTGAGCAGAGATTAGATAGCAGTCTGCCACGGCTTGCTGGGCTGGAGGGCTTAATCAGCTATTAGAAGATGATATTAGGAAATATAATTTACAAAGAGACTCTGTTCGGAGAGTCTTGAGTCTTTTGTTATTTATAATGGCATATTCAAGAGGAAGTTTGCAATTTCAGTCTGATTCTTTTGGGTTCGTTTTTCATTTTTGTGTGCTTGTTTTTCTGACAAGCCATTGCCCCTTGCAACTATTTGCAAGGACTTGCTTATCTAGGCTTCATGTTATTATCCTGGTTGAAAATTATTATTTACTTGTATGGTAACACCTAGAGCATCTGATCCAGGATCAAAGCTCCATTGTGGTAGATATTACCCAGACCTAGTTTATTAAAGATGAGTATTCGCTGTCCTAGGAATGTATGGGCTTATGATATGACAGGAAGAAGGGACACAAAAAAGTAACAGGAAAACATTCACGTACCATATAGTCAGCGATGATCACACCAGCTGTTTTGTTTTGAAATGGCAAAGGTTTATGCCTGCAAAGAAAGAGAATTATTATGGCTAGGAAAGGTTGTTTTCCCCAGTAAAACAGCAATTATCAAAGTATTTTCATTTTTATTGCCTCTGCGAAATATTTGCCGTGCTTTTGCAGCACAGAATGGTTTTTGCTGCTATTTGCAGGACTACAGCCAATTTCACCAATTAGTGGGCAGAGAGGTTTCTTTAAACAGAAATTAGGAAATCCCAGGTAAGAAGTTTGCATGACAAACACTTCAAATATATACTCCTTTGAATTAAGAGCTGGCCTGAGCCTCTTGTAAGTCCTTGTGTTGGTCTGGGTCCCTGCAAGCTTCTGCATCTTCTGACCACTTGTGCAAAACAGTTGGCGTGGTTTGTGTTACTCCTGCTTGGCACGTCTGATACAATTGTGTTACAAGAGGCAGCACCGCCGACCTTAAAGGAATTAAGTGGATATTAGTTTTGGATAAATCTGAGTATTTGTCATATGCTGAACTGGTAACATTAGCTGGGCTGGGAACTGGCTGGTTGATGTGCAGCCCCACCAAGAAGGACCGTAGAGTTACTGCAGACAGGGTGTTTAAGGTGAGATGACATTGTGAACAAGGCAAACTGTCTGCTGGGCTGCACTATAAGGAGCATTGCCAGCAGATTGAAAGGGATTGGTACCTTCTTCTGCCCTTTAGTGCCCTCTCAGTTCAAGGGGGTTGAGGAGCAGTTGAGGGGGCCCAAACCAGCTGACCCCCTTCAGTGTGGGAGAAAAACTGCACAGAGTTTTTTTCTTTCACAGAGTACTGTGAAGGGAAAGCTGAATGTGTCCCAGCAAGCACAAAGTATGGGAATTTCCCCTCCTGTGGGAATGGAGGGTTTAAATGTTATCTTCCTGTTCTTAAATGCTTTCTCAGCAACCCTGCATGTACCATTGGGATTTATCCATCCAAGTCTGGTGGTGTCCTTGGAAAAGAAATTAGCTTTTGCATAATCAGTCTCAGTAGGAGGGTGCCTAAAGCTTGCGAGGTCAAGTTTGTTTTGTTTGTTGTCTTGTTTGTATTTTTCCTTTTTTTTTTTTTTTTTTTTTTTTTTTTTTTTTTTTTTTTTTTTT